>NC_137922.1:28331736-28341736 GCF_963457725.1 Sprattus sprattus | reverse complement strand
GGACAGATCTCTGAACACACGCGGGTCCGACAGGTCCAACTCCTCTGACGTGTAGTCTGACAAGATCCAGGGGAACTGGACACGGAACAATACAACACCAACACACAGACACACAGACACACAAACAAACACACACACACACACACACACACACACACACACACACACACACACACACACACACAACAACAGAGTTAAAAGCTGTGCCTAGCTTGGCTCTGCAAGTGTATTTCTAAGCCGTGCTGTGTGAGGAGGCGCACACACACACACACACACACACACACACACACACACACACACACACACACCACAGGGTACTGGGCTAGGTTGTTGTAGGTCCTCCCTGCAACGGTGTTGAGCTGGATCAGGTAGTCAAAGTTGGACATCTCCCGGTTCACCCATTTCTGAGCAGAGGAGTGAGAGAATGCAGGAGACACACACACACACACACACACACACACACACACACACACACAAACACACACACACACAGGCCACAGGCGAAAGGATCAGTGTGTGTTTTATACTCAGTGCCACTATGAGGCAAAACAGCTTGAATATAACGCTAGGTTACGTATGTAACCATGGTTCTATGAATTTCGGATGACCGCCAGAGGCGGTGCTTTCAGCACTGGATGTCTATCGCGTATACGTGTAGTTCGAGTGTTTGTATCAACAAAAGTCACCTATGACCTGGGTGACGTATGCCTTTGTCCCGGTACTAAAGGCACGCCCACCCAGGAATCGCTCCTTGACAATCTTCTCGCGCATATTCCGAGTGACTGCCAAGCTCTGGCGGTCATCCGAAATTCATAGAACCATGGTTACATACGTAACCTAGCGTTCTATTTCATTTCTCCTGACCGCCAGAGGCGGTGCTTTCAGCACTGGATGACTAATACCCACAAAGTCACGAGGAAATCCTACCTTATTCCCGCTGTAAGGGTGTAGGAAGAACAGCTGCTGCCACTGGGTTGTGAGGGACCACATTAACCCGATAAAACCTTGCAAATGTGCAGGTTGAGGCCCATGATGCAGCTGTACAGATATCTGAAAGGGGGACACCTCTTAGGGCTGCCCACGATGTACACACACTCCTGGTTGAGTGACCTCGGACCTGAGGGACCGGGAGGCTACTGCTCCTATAGGCACAAGTAATAGCGTCCACCATCCACTGGGATAGCCGCTGCTTTGATAAGCTGTGCCCTCTCCTTTGTCCTGTATGACAGAGAAACAGTGAATCCGACTGGCGGAATTCCACCGTCCTATTAATATACGTCCTTAGTGCCCTCACTGGGCACAAGAGGTAGGCGCTCTGCTCCTGCTCATCCCCCTCAGTTGGGAGTTCCAACGCTGCCAGGCTGAGGGGCTGGTTTGTGTAGGATGATGAGAAGTTTTTGGGGAGAAACGCCGGATTCGGCCACAAAGTCACCCCTGTGCCTCCCGGGTTCCAATGAAGGCATTCCTGGCTTACGGATAATGCGTGTAGCTCCCCTACTCGCTTAGCCGATGCCATGGCCAAGAGAAATGCGGTCTTCACAGACAGCCATTTCAATTCCACCCTGTCTAAGGGTTCAAATGGGGACTGACATAGTGCCTTTAGCACTATGGGCAAGTCCCAAGAGGGCACTGGGCTTCGCTGAGGAGGCCTTAGACGTAGAGCCCCTCTAAGGAAGCGGGTTACTAGTGGATGGGACCCAACTGTCACACCATCTACCCTGCTGTGCCGGGCTGAGATGGCGGCCACATAAACCTTGATGGTGGAGGCTGCAAGGCCTCCATCAAAACGGGACTGGAGAAAGAGGAGAATCACCGGTACAGGACACCGTGTAGGGTCCTGCTTCTGTGATTGGCACCACTCGCAAAACAGTTTCCACCTATTTGCGTACAATGCATTGGTGGAAGGTGCCCGGGAGCTAAGGATGGTCCTTACCACTGCTGGGTCACATGACCCTAGCAACGGCTCTGGCCCTTCAGAGGCCAGACCCAAAGCTGCAGCTGCGCTGGGTTCGGATGCCAGATTTGACCCTCCAGCTGTGAGAGGAGGTCCGGCCTCACAGGGAGGCACCATGGTTCCCCCTCTAGTAATCTGTGCAAGATTGGGAACCATACTCGTCCTGGCCATCTGGGGGCTACAAGTAACACCTTGTGGTTCCCTCTGAGGATCCTGTCCAGAGTGGGCAGGATTAGTGGCAGTGGGGGGAAGGCGTATAGCAGCTGGTTCGGCCACGCATGGGCCAGTGCATCCTGGCCCAAGGGGCTTGTAGATTCCCCGAGGGAAAACCAAAGGGGACAGTGAGTTGTTGACTGGGAGGCAAAAAGATCCACCCCTGCCCTGCCATATCTCCGCCAGGTCGCTTCCACCACTTGTGGGTGTAGCCTCCACTCCCCAGGAGGCGGGTGCTGCCGGGATAGCAAATCCGCGGCCGTGTTCTGAACGCCTGGCAGGTGCATTGCCCTCAGGCTCAGAAAGTGTGGATAGGCCCATAGCCACAGCTGTTGGGCCAGCCTCAAGGCTTGTCTGGCCCTCGTGCTCCCCTGGTGGTTTACCTGGTAGACCACGGACATATTGTCTGTTCTCACCAGGACATGCTTTCCTACCAGCACTGGATAGAAATGTCTGAGCGCCAGCAGAACAGCCTGCAGCTCCAGTACATTTATGTGCTGTTCCTGCTGTTGAGGACTCCAGAGACCCCTGACTGTCCTGCATCGCCATACAGCTCCCCAACCTGTCATGGAAGCATCGGTGGCCACCACTTCCCTGCAGGAAGGTATGGCCCCCAAGGGAACCCCCTGGGTGAGATATGCCTCTCGCCTCCACGGGCGTAGCTTTGCCAGGCAACTGGCCGTGACTCTTACCGGCTTGTGCCTGTGGCAAGTGGGGTGCAAGCCCCGGTCGTTTAGCCAAATTTGTAGTGGCCGCAATGACAGCAGGCCCAAAGGGACCACTGACGAGGCCGCTGTGAGCATGCCCAGCAGTCTCAAGAATGATTTGAGGGCCAGAGCCCTGCCCCTCCTGAAAAGACTGATAAGTCTGAGGATGTTGTTGACCCGCTGTTGAGAGGGGGAAGCAACCATCAGCCGTGAGTCCAGCTGGATGCCAATAAACACAGTCTGCTGACTGGGCACCAGGGAGCTCTTTTCCTGGTTTATTCTTAGTCCTAGCCCTGTAACATGCGAGATTAGCAAACTTGACTCTCTGAGAGCCTCTGTCCTTGATTGGGAACAGATCAGCCAGTCGTCCAGATAGGGGAAAATGTGCATCCCTCTGGCTTGCAGTGGGGACAGCGCTGCTGCCACACATCTGGTGAAGACCCTGGGTGCCAGCGAGATCCCGAAGGGTAGTACGCAGAACTGGTAAGCTCTGCCCTCGAATGCAAACCGGAGAAACTGTCTGTGTCGAGGTGCAATAGGGATGTGGAAATATGCATCCTTTAGGTCGACGGTTGTAAACCAGTCTCCCTGCTTGATGCCCTGCAGCACATCTGCTGTGCGTAGCATGTGAAATCTTAAAACCTTGAGATGCGTGTTTAATTGCCTCAGGTCTAGTATAGGCCGGAGGCCCCCCCCCTTCTTTGGAATAATGAAATAAGTGGAGTAGAATCCACTGTTTCGTGAATACCTGTCTAATGGCTCGATGGCGCCTTTTTCCAAGAGAGCCCAGATCTCCTGACGCAGGCCCAGAGCCTTGTTTGGGTCCTTTACGAAGGTCATCTTGACCCCGCGAAACCTCGGTGGTCGGCGTCGGAACTGTATGCTGTACCCCTGTGACAGGGTTGAAATAACCCAGGGGTCCGACGTACGCGCTTCCCAGCACCTGAGCTGCTGGTCTGTGAAGCGCCCGACCACGGGAGTGGAGCAGTCATTGTCTGGCCCCTCGCCCCCTCTGATATTTTGAGGGGCGACGGCCAGAGAACTGGCCTCGCTGTGGCAAGCGAGGGGGCTGGCTGGGGGCAGGTTGGCGAAACCCCTGTGACTGCTGCGCTCTTGGCTGGGTAACCTGTTGCGACCTCGACCGAGTCGTAACTGCTCCAATAGGGGGCCTCTGTATGCCGGAAGCCTGACGGCTCAGACTGGCAAATTGTGTTCTGGCCTGTGTGACCAGTAGGCTACGCTCAAGGGTTTGCTGTGCGGCAGGGCCAAAAATCTGCCCTGGTATGACAGGCAGTGACAAAAGGGCTTTTCTGCACGGTTCCAACAGTGGAGACTGGGCCAACCATATCTGGCGTCGTGCCTGGGTTAACAAGGACATTAGCCTCCCCAACTCCCGGGTCATGTAAGCGAATGTCTGCAGGGAGGTGTCGCTTAGACTTTGTGCCGAGGGGTCAGCTCCAGAGGTTTGCAATGTCTCGGACAGAGCTAGCACCAGGTGCGACATTGAGTTCCCCAGACGTGCGATACGCGCTGCTGTGTCGTAACTCTTGGCAATGTAGTCATCTGTCTGACGGCACTGGGGCCGAGGACATCGAGCATCAGGCCGAAGTGCTTCCCCCGGCGTCAGCACTAGAGCAGCCACAGCTGGCTCTACATTGGGCATGCGATCCAGGCCATGGGCAGACGAATCCTGCATACTAGAGAGTGCCCTACAGTCCGGTGGGAGATGCCTGAGCCGTTTGGGATCTCCCCAGCATCTCTGCAGCTCCTCAATAAATGGGGCTGAGGGCGGAATATTAAAAGACGTAGACGGAGCTGCCTTCCTGAAAAAGGCGCTCTGAGAAGAGGTATGCACTGGTGGTGTATCCAACCCCAGCCGTGCCAGTGCCATCTTCACTGTGGGTCTAACTGACTCCTGGCTTCTCTCTGAGCCTTTCTGTGTGGTGTGGCTCGTTCCCTGGAAGCTGGGAGGAGAGTCACCTGGGCTTTTCTCTGTCGCCTCCACACCATATTCTCCCCCAAGGCCTAGGCTCTCCGAAGCCATGGTGGAGAGTATATCCTCCTCGAGGATCTCATAGGCTGGCGACAATACTGGAGGGAGTGTGCCTGAAGGAGACCCTGGTGCAGCTGTAGCGGAAACACTAGCAGGCTGTGCAGCAGGTCGTTGCAGATTTAAAAGTAAGGTCTTTATTTCTGCAAACTCTGACGTCAAAGTGTCCACCTTCTTGGCAAGCGGATCAGTCTTCCTGTGTTTCCCCCTACCAGATGGTTCCCAGGAATAAGGCCCACGGCGTTTGCTTGGTCTAGGAGAGATGGCTCTGCTTCTCTGTGTCGGGGGTGGCTCTAGCTGGGTCAGTCTCCCCAAACGCACAGATACGCTCATGCAGCTGCAGTTCATACATGCCAGCTCTGTGAGCCCTTGCCTTAGGTGCTCAATACCTAAGCATGAGGGACACCTATCATGGCCGTCCTCTAGCTCAAGAGGGGCCCGGCAAACAGTGCATGTCATAGCCATTGCAATATGTATCTATCCAAATCTATATAAATATGAGTGATACTTCCCCAGCAGCCTAGCGAAATAACACTAGGCCCTGTTATACAAGATACTGTTAGTCTTTTAGAGCGAACACGCTCCTCCTACACAGTTATCTTAACAAAAATAATAAATGCTGACCAATTCAATAATGATCAAGCATCCCCTCAGCCAATTAAGGCAGTGCTAACGCTCACGTTAGGTAATGTAGGCTTCCGTTTAAGAGTTACCAATTACCACACCGTGTGAACGCAGCCCGTTTACAGCATCAACAAAAAATCGACAGGGCTACCAAACCTGTCCTGTTCTAGAGCGAAAACACACTCTTCTTAACAGTCATCAAACAATGTTAGCGTGTTTACCGCATTAACAAAGTTGACAGGCTAACCACCTGTCCTGTTTTTAGAGCGAACACACACTCTTCTTAACAGTCATCAAACAATGTTAGCGTGTTTACCGCATTAACAAAGTTGACAGGCTAACCACCTGTCCTGTTTTTAGAGCGAACACACACTCTTCTTAACAGTCATCAAACAATGTTAGCGTGTTTACCGCATTAACAAAGTTGACAGGCTAACCACCTGTCCTGTTTTTAGAGCGAACACACACTCTTCTTAACAGTTATCAAACAATGCAGACATAGCGTGCTTACCGCATTAACAAAACAAAACAAAATCGACAGGGCTACAACCTGTCCTGTTTTAGAGCGGAAACACTCGTAAACAGCTCACCAAACAAAAATATGCGAGGAACTTCCAACTCGCTCAATGGGGTTTGAACTATCAGTTTTTAAGGCGAACACACCTGTTCTGATTAGCCCCCTGCCACAGCTCACCAAACAAAAAGTATGCGAGGAACTTCCAACTCACTCAATGGGGTTTGAACTATCAGTTTTTAAGGCGAACACACCTGTTCTGATTAGCCCCCTGCCTCAACCATTACACGAGCGTGATTCACTCGGTACAACAATAGAAGAGGCAAAACTCACCTTTTTTTTTTTCGGATTATCCGACACTCTCCTGTAAAGGAACTACTCACCTTCCGCGAGAAGAATTAAGGAGCGATTCCTGGGTGGGCGTGCCTTTAGTACCGGGACAAAGGCATACGTCACCCAGGTCATAGGTGACTTTTGTTGATACAAACACTCGAACTACACGTATACGCGATAGACATCCAGTGCTGAAAGCACCGCCTCTGGCGGTCAGGAGAAATGAAATAGAACTCATGTCCTGTTCACATGAACCCCACCCCCCCCCCCCCCCCCCCCACATGACCTTCGCACTCTGACCTGTGTGAGGCCTGAGGCCTTGAGGAGCTCTTGAGGAGAGCGTGTTCCAGACAGAGAGAGGGAACGTAGCAGCAGCAGCCGGTTATAGACCTTATTACGCACCTGGCACACAGAACACAAACAACATGAGTTAGAAACACACACACACACACACACACACACACACACACGGGAAGAGTGGTGATGATGGTTTCAGTAGTAGGCTCACCACACACACACACCACTCTCAACACACACACACACACACACACACACTACTCTCACATACACAAACACACTAACAGAGAAGGGGAGAAGAAGGGAAAGAGGACCTCTATTCATTTCTCAATTTTAATGTGAATTTATTTATTTTCTTATGTAAAGAAAATAAATAAGAGGCTGAGATAGACAGAGAGACGGACAGTCAACGGACAGTCAAGAGATACACACACACACACACACACACAGGTAGCTAAGTAAAGAGACAGACAGACAGACAGACCTCCAGTTGAGGAAGTAGTTGGTCTGGTCACACACACACACACACACACACACACACACAAACACACACACACACACACACCTCCTTCTTGAAGTTGAGGAAGTAGTTGGTCTGGTCACACACACACACACACACACACACACACACACACACACACACACACACACACACACACACACACACACACACACACACACCTCCTTCTTGAAGTTGAGGAAGTAGTTGGTCTGGTCACACACACACACACACACACACACACACACACACACACACACACACACACCTCCTTCTTGAAGTTGAGGAAGTTGTTGGTCTGGTCACACACACACACACACACACACACACACACACACACACACCTCCTTCTTGAAGTTGAGGAAGTAGTTGGTCTGGTCACACACACACACACACACACACACACACACACACACACACACACACACACCTCCTTCTTGAAGTTGAGGAAGTAGTTGGTCTGGTCACACACACACACACACACACACACACACACACGCACACACACACACACACACACACCTCCTTCTTGAAGTGGAGGAAGTAGTTGGTCTGGTCACACACACACACACACACACACACACACACACATACACACACACACACACACACACACACACACACACACACACACCTCCTTCTTGAAGTTGAGGAAGTAGTTGGTCTGGTCACACACACACACACACACACACACACACACACACACACACACACACACACACACACACACACACACACACACACCTCCTTCTTGAAGTTGAGGAAGTAGTTGGTCTGGTCGATGAGGAAGATCTCCAGTGCGGAGCGGCGCAGGTTGTAGCGGCGGAGATGCACCTCACGGATCTGAGACAGTGGCCACTTAAAGTCCTGACCCACGCCTGTCGCCACGACAACACAAGCAAACATGAAGTCAGGATTCAGGAAGTGAACGTGAGCAGATTTCTCTTCAGCACCACAACAACAACTATCTCTTGGGCCAGGTGAGAACAAGAATGCAAATTGCAGAGATTGAAATGTGAACGAGACGCATTTCATCACTTAGAGGCAGGGGCGCGAACGGAAATGGTAGACCTATACTAGAGCCAACTAGTCACGATAAACATTGTTGATAACGCATAGTTAACGTTAATAGTAGTCGATGACTCTGACTCTTAATTCTTCAATTGTGTATGTGTCAGATGGTTGTTGCAGTTCAAAGTGCTTTTGATAAAATCAATAAAAGCAAGCAGCAAAAGCAATGGAGAAAAATAATGGTCAACATCATATAAGAACCTGATGTTCCAATAGGCTTCTTGGATTACTAAAAGGAATAAAAGTAACTGTGTGTTCAAGGTTTATTTGCTTGAACAATCAACAAACAAAAGTTAAATCAGCTTCTGGAAAAAGCATATCTTGTAGGTCAGCTCTGGCTGCCATAGTTTTATCTGTGTCTTAGTCGGCTTGCGCCATTTTGTAGGCCTGTAGTTGTAAATACTTTGGTAAATACTTTGGCTTGTAGTGTATACTTTCAATACATAAGATACTTGCTAGTCTATATTTTGTACGGTTGTTTGGGGTTGTAAACAGTAAAATACGCTTGATTTTCCTTACATGTCGTAATAAGAAATGGAATCGCGCGCCAGTGTTGTACATTTTGTACGAAGATAATCTGTAACTTGTGGAAGTTGTATTGTTAAACGGTGAGTACTTTGGTAGATTAAAGTGTAAACTTTGAATACAAATGCTAGTATAACTTCGTAAGGTTGTGAGTGTACAGTGGTAATGTAAGTTGGATTCGTAAAATGTATTTTAGGAAATAAATTACATTGCTTGACCGTGTAGCTTTTTGTCTCTGTTCGTCACCGACTTTCAACCACAAAAATGAGTAAGATCTTAGAGTACTTATGAGTAAGAGTCTTCGACTACTATTAATGTTAACTATACGTTATCAACAACGTTTATCGTGACTAGAAGGCTCTAGTATAGGTCTACCATTTCCTTTCGCGCACCTCTAAGTGATGTAACGCGTCTCGTTCACATCTCCTCCCCTGCTGAACAGTCTCACACATTCAAATCTCTGCAATTTGCGCACCGGAACTTAGCTCCTTGGGGTGCAGTAAGTAAGTTACTCCTCACACTCTGTGTGGTGTGGTGTGGTGGGTTCTGTGGTCGTACCCTCCTCCTTCTCGCTGCTGCTGTCGTAGAAGTAGATGTGTTGTGTGGTGAGCTCCAGTGTCTGTGTGTGTGTGTGTGTGTGTCGTACCCTCCTCCTTCTCGCTGCTGCTGTCGTAGAAGTAGATGTGTTGTGTGGTGAGCTCCAGTGTGTGTGTGTGTGTGTGTGTGTGTGTGTGTGTGTGTGTGTGTGTGTGTCGTACCCTCCTCCTTCTCGCTGCTGCTGTCGTAGAAGTAGATGTGTTGTGTGGTGAGCTCGAGACGTCCTGGGAACACGTCCACCACTGTCACGAGCTCACACTCCTCCATCAACACCAGCTTCTCCTTCTGACCCACATCCTCTGCTTCCACCCTAGAGAGAGAGAGAGAAACAGAGAGAGAAGGAGAGGGGGAGAGAGAGAGAAGGGGAGGGGGAGAGAGAGAAAAGGGGAGGGAAAGAGAGAGAAGGGGAGGGGAGAGAGAGAGAAGGGGAGGGAAAGAGAGAGAAGGGGAGGGGAGAGAGAGAGAAGAGGAAGGGAGAGAGAGAGAGACAGAGAGAGAAGGGGAGGGGGAGAGAGAGAGAAGGGGAGGGGGAGAGAGAGAGAAGGGGAGGGAAAGAGAGAGAAGGGGAGGGGAGAGAGTGAGAAGGGGAAGGGAGAGAGAGATGGAGAGATAGAAG
>NC_137922.1:28324236-28326736 GCF_963457725.1 Sprattus sprattus | reverse complement strand
TACACGACATGAATAATAATTTTATAAGGATAATCTGTTTTGTTCTTTTGCGTTTGGCAGCACTGCAGTCCCTCACTGGTGCATAAAGAATGTCTTAGGGATAGATGGAGGGAGGGAGGGAGAAAGGGAAGAATGCTATACACACACACACACACACACACACACACACATAAATGTCTTACGTGATTAACATAGAGAAGGGGACAGAGAGAGGGAGGAAAGAAATATCTAGAGAGAGCGAGAGAAAGAAAGAGTGTGAGAGAGAGAGGAAGGAAGGAGAGAAGGAAGGTAAAGGAAGGTGAAATAGGGATATATTGGCAAGAGTCTGGTGAAATTATACGAATCATGATACAGAGGTTACAATTTAATATATTGTGATTAACTGCGATACTGTAAACAAGGTGATTTATTGGAATTTTAAAAATTAGAATTTTAGGAAAATATGGTTTCTATGGTATAAAGAACACTCCCCCATAAGCATAATAGTGTTACACTCTCACATCACGTGTCCGAAGACAGATTACAACATATCTAGCGTTAGCATTATGGAGGGTTAAAAACAACACCCCTATCTAGCATTAGCATTACGGGGGTTTAAACACAACATGTCTGACACAAATCTTTTCATGTCAATTATTTATTTATATACATTTTTAATTCAAAATAAAATCAATACAGTATCACAAAACATTAAATCCCAATACTCAAGTGGATCAATATGTTCTAACAACCCTAGGTGTGTTGTTAAGGATCTCATCATTAGATATTACAGACTCAATATGATACCAGACACAATCCACAAGAGGGAGGAGAGTGTGTGTATATGTGTGTGAGAGAGCGAGAATGAGCGTATGCGTCTGTGTGAGAGAGAAAGGGCAAAGAGAGAAAGAGAGAGAGAGAGAGAGAGAGAGAGAGTGTATAAAGTGCTGAGTCATGCCATCCAGTCAGTCATAAAGGGCAGCTGGATCTGTTCAGCTTCTGCTGGACACTCTGGTGTATCCACACAACATGCGCACGCGCACTCACACACACACACACACACACACAGTTATACAGACACACACACACAGATAGACACACACTCACACACAGATTTTAAGGATGAAAGAAATGCCAAACACCCAGCAGGATTCTCCTTCACACTCCTACACACACACTCTGATGAATGCTCCCCACACACACACTCTCTCTCTCTCTCTCTCTCTCTTCCACTCTTCCCACCATTGAGGCTGTCCAGAGCAAGAGATGTCTGCGGAGGGCGCGCAGCATCGCCAAGGACAGCTCACACCCCAGCCACAGACTGTTTGCCCTCCTCCCCTCTGGGAGGTGCTACAGGGTCCTCCGTTCCCGTACCAGCAGGTTCAAGAACAGCTTCATCCCTGTGGCTGTCACCATAGACATGTATAGGTAGACGCCGCCTCCACTGCTTCTCGGCGAAACGCGTCGCCGCCATTTTGGGAAAGGAGCTCTCTGCCGTCAGAGGTCTGTCAGACGTGTCAAACAAGAGCAAGTTGCCAGGAGCTGCGGTTTATCTGGATAAAAATCACGATAACCTTTTACATTTCGCAACCAATTTCAAGGAGTATTCCAGGGTTTATGCTCTACGTGAAGTGTGTGAAAAAGATTTGCCTCTACGTTACTTTGAATCTCGCTAGTTTAATCGCCAGTCATACATGTGCATGGGTCTATGATAAACGCTCACTTTTCTTGCAAATCTCGTGCATTTTGAAAATACTGAGAAGATCTATAAACTATCGAAATAGTGCTTCTTTAGTTACTACGTATTGACCATCATTAAGAGAAAGAGCATACATCAAATAGTGAGAAACTGGCAGTCAGTGTGTTTTTCATAGTTTAATAGTTCCTTTTCAAGTATGTGCATTAAGAAACCTTGAACAGTGCAATTGGCAATACACAGTTATTTCACAAATCAACATTACAAAAAAAACCTATATATTTCTATAGCAGTAAAAATATACACATCTCAATATATACATAGCCTACACATCTCAATAGTTGAACTGTAATATAAATAACATAGCATATATATAATACAATATAATATAATGACTCAGTATAATGTGCAATGGAATAACATATGTATGATATATATAATATGTGATACAATATAATATAATATATTTTAAGTATAAGTATATATTCATATTAGGCTATAATATATATATATATATATATATATATATATATATATATATATATATATATATATATATTTGTACATTTGTACAATTTGACATAATATACAATCATGCTCTTAACAATTTCAGATCTATGCAGTGCAATTGACACAATATATAATTGTGAAATAACTATGTATTGCCAATTGCACTGTTCAAGGTTTCTTAATGCACATACTTGAAAAGGAACTATAAACTATGAAAAACACACTGACTGCCAGTTTCTCACTATTTGGTGTATGCTCTTTCTCTTAATGATGGTCAATACGTAGTGGAAAGTGAGCGTTTATCATAGACCCATG
>NC_137922.1:28309236-28314236 GCF_963457725.1 Sprattus sprattus | reverse complement strand
CACACACACGCACATTAGTTTCAGTGAAACAATAACGTAAATCAACACCACGTTTGCTAAACACACACAGTTAAAGTGTTTATTTGTGGAGAAATTGAAAGCTCCATTTTGAACTATACAGCCGGACTGAATGTTACAAACAGACACAAGCAATAGCATTGCTTATCTGTAGTTAGCATCAACAAGTAGCTCAGGCACGTGCCCATGGGTTAACACTGACTGTTAGCCTCAGATCTGCTAGTGCAGCTAGCTCATAGCGTAACTTTGGTTTACTGCCCCCAATCTGCTTTGGGTGGGGAGTTTGAGGGCTTACACACAGCTCCTTTAACATGTCCTGGTCACACACACACACAAGCTATTCTGGAAACACAACCCAATGGCATGCTGATGGGGACATCTGTGGGGGCGGGCTCTGATGACATCACTCACCCAGAGCGAATCACAGAAGCAGAAGTCTAATGACATCACTCACCCAGAGCGAATCACAGAAGCAGTAGTCCGGCAGCATCACGGTCACGTACTCCTTCCTGGTGCACACGGCGACCACCAGTTGCCCAGCGGCACTGATGAAGGCTTCGAACCCTGTACCGCCCGGAGAGAAGAAACTACACACACACACACACACACAGGCATTAAATACACACACACACACACACCCAGGCATTAAATACACACGCACAGGCATAAATACACAAACACACACACACACACACACACACACACACACACACACACACACACACAGGCAATAAATACACACACACACACACGCACACACACACACACACACACACACACACACACACACACACACAGGCAATAAATACACACACACATGCATTAAATACACACGCACAGGCAATAAATATACACACACACACGCATTTAAAACACAGGCACACAGGCAATAAATACACACACACACAAGCATTAAACACTCACCTGTAGAGCTGCTTCCTCTTCTCTCCCTTCCCCGGCGGTCCGAGCGTCTCCTGGTCGAGCGAGAGCCATGCCAGGAAGCTGAACGCCGCGCCCGGCCACCTCTGCACGGTCGGCACGGCAACCCCCGCCATGCTGGGCGCCAGGTCGAAGTACTGTGTGGCGCTCTCCAGACCCGAGGTCCTGCGCGCCATGGCCAGGAGCGCCCGCAGCGCCGCGCCCACGTACGGGTGAGGTCGCCCAGGCTCCTCGTGCCGCAGCAGCCTCAGCAGGCTCTGAAGCTCGGCGCCCCCTAGTGACTGGGAGCCCAGCGCGCCCAGCAGTGCCAGTAGGGAGTGGGCGGCGGCACGGTGCAGCCGCGGGTGATGACGCAGCGTGGCCAGGATGCAGGGCGGCATGCGGGCGTTGACGCAGGTGGAGCGGGTGCGGCGGTCGGCGCAGCAGAGGCGACGCAGCCACTCGGACGTGGAGACCTGGAGGTCAGAGGTCAGCTCAGGCAGCCAGCGTAGGAGCAGCAGGAGGGGGTCCACGTTACTCAGACCCAGCAGACCCACCGACGAGTGCTCCCCCTCTACCGCCTGCACACACACACACACACACACACACACACACACACACACACACACACGAGAACACACACACACACACACGCACACGCACACCAACCAGAGGAGAACACATCAACATGAGAACACACGCACACACAAGCACACACACACACACACACACACACACACAAACACACCAACAAGAGAAGAACACATCAACATGAGAACACATCAACAAGTGGAACAGTAAACAAACAAACAAACAAACAAACAATCAAAAATACAGATTAGATAACCAGAGGATCCACATTACTCAGTCCCAGCAGACCCATTCCACTGCCTACGGAGAACAGTAAACAAGCAAACAAACAAACAAATAAATAAACAAACAAACAAACACATAAACAGGAAGTGCATCTCCAGAGGCTCACCATGTTCATGAGCTCCTTCAGCAGGTGTCTGGAGGGCTGCCCCAGCGAGGCGAGCACCTCATACAGGTGAGTGTAGCCAATCCGCTCCTTGAACACCTCCTGTGGGGGCGGGACATCAGTCAGCACTCAAGACAACACACATGTGCGTGTGCGTGTGATGTGTGTGCGCGTGCGTGCGTGATTTAATGTGTGCGTTTGTGTGTGATTTAATGTGTGTGTGTGCCTGTATGTGTGTTTTTTTTTTTGTAAGCTTTATTTATGGTATTTTATGCCTTTAATCAGATAGGACAGTAGAGAGAGACAGGAAGTGAGCTGGAGAGAGATCAGGAGAGGGATTGGGCAATGACCGCGAGTCGGACTCGTACCGGGCATTCTGGCCTATTTATGGTACAGAACTGCTGCTGCTCGCTCCACGCCCCTCCCCCCCCCCTCCCACACACGTCTCTTTAACAGCTTCATGTATGGAATATGAGAGCATCATATTTTATTGATGAAGGTGTGTGTTTGTGTGTGTGTGTGAAAGGGTGTGTGAATAAGTGTGTGCACTCTGAATGTGCAGGTGATTTCTTATTAATGTCTCCGTGTATGTGTTTGTGCATGTGGGTGTGTCTGTGTGTGTGTGTCTTTGTGTGTGTGCGTGTGTGTGTGTCTTTGTGTGTGTGCGTGTGCGTGTGTGTGTGAATGTACGTGTGTGTAACACAGGGGTACACACCTTAGCAGCTGGGGATTTGTGCATCACTGTTGTCAAGGCTTTAATAGTCGCCACAGCCAGAGAGTCGACCCTCCCTTGAAGCACCTGTTTGGATGAATCAGATGTCAATCAAATGCTTAAACCAATCAAAATGCACCATGCCCCCAAATGCCTCTGCAACATGTCCTTTTAGTCCCGCCCTTTTCACCAACAAAGCAAGTTTGTGCAGTGATATGATAACCTGGGTCACCATGGCAACCATGACATGACACAACAGATGACAGGCTGGCCATGATAAGGATGATCTTCATCTTCATCATCATCATCATCATCACCATCATCATCATCATTGGCAGACATGGAGTGACACATTTATATCATGCATGTTCATGGTCTAGCAAACAGGCGGGACTAAGAGTGCATGATATATCAGAGACTGATCTGATTGGCTGTTCAACTGGAGTAGAAGTGTGAGTTTCGGTCCATGATAAGCAACTTGTTTCAGAAGGACACTATGACCCGATGCCCTACTCCTGTTTCAAGGACAACGCATGTTAAAATCGGCTACTGCTGTGGCAGGAGCCAAAATGGCAGAGTTTGGAGCAGAAGGCAGTCATTGAATTGATCAAAGAATAACACAGCCTCTCTCACGCTGAAAACACATTAAAACACACACACACACACACACACACACACACACAATTGCTCCCTTGATTGACAACAGCCAATCCCTGTCCAGCGTAGTCTCTCTCCACAGAGGAATGTGCGAGCTCATTGGAGGAGATCCAGTCACATGACTCATAAACTCACACACCGATTGGGTGGTCAGAAGCCACACAGGAAGTGAGTCAGACTGGCTGGAGAGGGACTAAATACACAAAGCAATCGAGTAAACAAAAACAAAACATGACAACAAACAAAAAAAACAAACAGATTCCCAAAGAAACCTCAGAAACACACACACACACACACCACCGGCGGTCTCCATGGACACACACGCCCAGGGATAGGGCAGCATTCCAAAGCAAACCCGCATTCCAACCCAAAGCACCCAGAATGAGAAAGAGAGAGAGAGAGAGAGGGAGAGGGAGAGGGAGAGGGGAGAGGGAGAGGGAGAGGGAGAGGAGAGGGAGAGGGAGAGGGAGAGGGAGAGGAGAGGAGAGAGAGAGAGAGGAGAGAGAGAGAGAGAGAGAGAGAGAGAGAGAGAGAGAGAGAGGGCGAGAGAGAGAGAGAGAGAAAGGGAGAGAGAGAAAGAACAGATTAGACAAGAGAGAGAGCGATGAGGGGGGGGGGGGGGGGGGGGGGGGGGGGGTGGGGGGGGTGGGGGGGTGATAACCAAACCAAGGAATGATAGGGGGGGGGTGATTTCAAAAAGCTGTGAACAGACAACCAAGAGACCAATCCATCACGAGCCAGCCTCCAGCCCCCCTCAAGTGTGTGTGTGTGTGTGTGTGTGTCTGTACGTGTGTGTGTGCATGTGTATATGTGTGTGTGTTGTGTGTGTGTGTGTGTGTGTGTGTGTGTGTGCGTGTCGAGGGGAAAACCACTAAAACAGAGGCGTGGCAGGAGGCGTGGTCTCGTACTGGAGTGGTTTCCTGAGGGTAACGGTAACCACGGTAACCACGGTGATGACAGCGAGCGACAGGTGGGCGGTACCTGAGTGTCACTCTCTCCTGTCAGTAACCTGTTGGCTAAGTCTTTTTGGTCCTTGTCAGCTGCCGTACACCTAGCATTAACCAGCTGTGGGGGGAGGGGGGCAAGGTGGAGACAAGGAAGGAGGTTATAGGGTTATAGGTTAAAGGTGAGAGGTCACAGGGCGTGACCTCTGGGTACTCCATCGCTACGGGAAACAACACATGCAGAGTGAGTCTGTGCAGCATGTGGTTAACACACAGCCAATACACACACACACACACACACACGCACACACACACACACACACACACACACACACACACACACACACACACAAACACACAGCCAATACACACACACACACAACCAATACACACACACAGACACACCCAATACACACACACACACAGCCAATACACACAGCCAATACCCACACACACAGCCAATATACACTCAAACACACACAGACACACATATACCCTCAAACACACACACACACACACACACACACACACACACACACACACACACACACACACACACAGAAACACACACACAGCCAACACACACAGAAACACACACACAGCCAACACACACAAACAGCCAATACACACACACACACAGCCAATACACACACACACCCAACACACACACACACACACACACACACACACACACACAATACACACTAACACACACACACACACACACAGCCAATACACACTAACACACACAGCAGATTCACACATACACACA
>NC_137922.1:28273509-28309036 GCF_963457725.1 Sprattus sprattus | reverse complement strand
AAGGAGCCCATCCTCATCCTGATCAAGGGCTTGAGGAGGAATATGTGTGTGTGGTGTGTGTGTGGTGTGAGTGTGAGTGTGAGTGTGTGTGTGTGTGTGTGTGTGTGTGTGTGTGTGTGTGTGTGTGTGTGTGTGTGTGTGTGTGTGTGTGTGTTGTGTGTGTGTGTGTCCTGTAGGACGTGGCTCTGATAAAGGGGCCTGAGGAGGAACGCCACGGTGGTGTGTATGGAGGAGACGGAGCTCATGGTCATCGACAGGAGGGACTTCTTCGCCAACCAGATGGACGTGGAGCTCAAGAGAGAGTTTGAGTACCGCTTCACTTTCTTCAGGTGCGCACACACACACACACATACACACACACACACACTCACACACACACACACACACACACACGCACACAAACACACACACGTCTGCTGTCTTACCTCATAGATCCATCACACTGCAGGGTGGAAAACAACTCTTGATAGGTATTGCCATTGTGTTGTATATAGTATTTAGCAATAAGGTATTGTCATTGGTGAAGTTCACAGTAGAGGTGTATTTAATCTACTATACTCATTTGGGGCCGTATTCACAAAGAATCTTAGGGCTAAAAGTAGGTCATAAGTGGCGAATTTAGGAGAAACTCCTAAAAATAATGGGCGTGTCAGTCTTAAATGTAGGACTCCTAATTTTTTTTACTAAGAGCAATTCACAAAATATTTTATCCCTAAAAGTAGCACCTAAGTCTAGGACAGCTTAAAACTCCTCATGAGGACTCCTAAATCACTAAGACCTATTCACAAAAAATCGTAAGATGGCTGCAGCCGACTTGGAATTGATAAAAGACATTGCTTAAACCGTGAAGGTATTAATATTGTCGTAGAATTAGCGCGGGATGCAATGACGCCTTTAAACAACGATGTGTCCCGAAGTGAAATGTTTGGAAACATAAAGATTTTTGTTTGGCTTCGCGGAAAACGCAACTGACGACACTGGGAATCATCAGTCAGCCGTTTAATTCATCAAACTATCAACGCACTGTAGACCCCACATCATCCAACAGTTTATCCAGACAATCGCCTATTACACAAGATCAAAGTAAATTCCATGGCGATCGCAGGAATGTCCAGTGACGGGACACACATTACAATAATTCGTCCACCGTGGCCTGGATGTACCGATGACTGGTGCATTTCAACGGAGAGCGGTCGCAGGTTTTTGAGAACTTACCAGCTGGATGCCGCTGGGGTGACAGTGGCTATTGGGACCAGTAGGCTTTCGCCTAGGCTACGGTTCACGTTCGTTTCGCTTTGATCAATTAAGATTGGAGGGCTTGAAGGGCCGTATGTGCTGATATTTGAAATGGTCAAGGGCTGGAAATATAATAGCCTAACATTTTGCTGGGTGCTTTAATTATTACTGCCTTGATTACATGCAATTGCCATATTATATATTGATCGCTTTCTATTTACCTTATCGTGCAAATTGTCATTCCCGTTGGATGCACAAACTTGTCATCATGCGTGTGCATTCTGCTAACTGCACTGTCCATAACTATTTAATATGACTTAATTTGAAGCCTAGGTTATTCTCTTATTTTCAGTTGATATAGTGGGATTGTTAGAGGGACGTCACGAATGAGTTTTTAATGAGAGAGCCTGTCAACAACCAATCACCGTCCTCACCCCTTCTAAACTCGTGCATGAGAATCGTCGTCATCCATAGCAACGGAGTTTTTATCTTAAGCTTAGGAGTTGGTATTATCCTTAGTATGAGTAGGTCTCAGAGCCGTTGTGAATCTCTTTTAAGAAATTACTCCTACGTAAAAGGTTTTAGCGCGAGTTAGGAGCACTCCTAGTGGTAAGATAAAAGGCTTTGTGAATACGGCCCTTGGTGTTTATGAATGGGGATAGCTGAATTTCTGTTGGTGTTTGTGTTTTGTTTTTATTTAACAGAACAGAAACAAATCTTTAGTCCTTATTTTTCTTCTTGTTTCTTGTTTTTTTTACTGGGATGAGAAACGCTGGCAAACATCACTTTACTATAATGGCAAGCCAACACTGTGATGTCACTGTTGCCATGTCAACGCTGTGATGTCACTGTTGCCGTATCAGAGTTCCCACACTTCCTCAAAGTATGACCTCTGCCCTTCAACCCCAGGTCACTACAGCTGGTGTCATCCTGGTCATCCTCCCTGATTGAATGCCTGGCTGATCGCTCCAAAGCAGAGCAGTTCCGGCACGGACGCGTCGTCGTCAAGGACACCAATGACATGGGCAACCTCATCTTTGTCGCCCGGGTAACTAGGGCGGGTAACAAAGGCTGGTAACTAAGGCGGGTAACTAAGGCGGGTAACTAGGGCTGGTAACTAGGGCGGGTAACTAGGGCTGGAAACTAGGGCAGGTAACTAGGGCGGGTAACTAGGGCTGGTAACTAGGGTGGGTAACTAGGGCAGAACATCATGGACATGGCAGACGACTGGAAAATAGAAATACTTTCTTTTCGAAGCAGCCAAATATAATAGCATGTAGTAAATCAAATGTTTAGTGTATTAGTATAAACACCAGTGATGTGTGTGTTAAAAACACCAGTGATTGTCATTTATTTGCTATGACATAATGGGCTTAATCAGATTTTTAAAGCAGGAAACTAAAGATGTTTTCTTGAGGTTAAAGTTCAAGAGCTGAAGCCCTTATTGTTGTCTTGTGGCTAGCTGGTATTTCATATAGCGGAAGCTGAATCAGATAGATAGAGAGCGTTCAAGAGTGTTCTGTCTAAGAATAGGATTGTTAGCTGAATCAGATTGAGAGCGTTCTAGAGCGTTCTAAAGCATTCTCAATCTAGAGCGTTCTATCTGTGGTCTGAGGAGGTGTTCTCTGTTCTGTGTTCCTCCCAGGGCCTGTGTGGTGTGTTCAGAGAGGTGGACCTGACCAAATGCAAAACCTACCAGCGCTTGGTGAAACAGCACGAGCATGCAGGTACATACACACACACAAACACACACAAACACACACACACACACACACACACACACCCACACAGGTACATACACACACACACAGGTATACACACATGCCTGTACACACACACTCACACAGGTACACATACACACACACACAGGTACACACACACACACGCACACACACACACACACAGGTACATACACACACAAAGGTACACACACACACACACACACACACACACAGACACACAGACACAGGTGCATACACACACGCCTGTACACACACACACACACACACACACAGGTACACACACACACACTCACACACACACACAGAGGTACACCCACACAGGTACACAGTACATATGTAATCCTATACGTATGAGCCCTGTGTGTGTGTGATAACTGTGTTTGCTGACTGTATATTTGTTGCCCATATATGTGTTTCCCCTGATCGGTGCCATCATGTGAAGAGTGCCGCATAAAGCCTGTGCCACTTGCGTCACCTGCATCACCCGTGTCACAGCAGCCAGCCTGTGCTGCCTCAGGAAAGACAGACACACACAGGTGCATACACACACGCCTGTACACACACACACACTCACACACACACACACACACTCACACACACACACACACACGCCTGTACACACACACACACACACACACACACTCACACACACACACACACACACATAGAGGTTGGCCATGTCCCTAACCTAATAGGCCGGATGGTGAACCCTGTTATCGTTTCATCCCGCTCCGCAGACGGCGAACTACACAATCTTTAGCTCATAAAAAAGATTGAGTCATGCTGAGCTACCAAAAAAAAGTTCGCCACTGACTTTCCAGGCGATTGTCGATACGTCTATGTTTTATGCAGAACTAGAGCCTTCACAGCGTAATAAGATTTTGATCACAAGTGGTGGCACGGTTCGACATGTGATCGTTCTACACCAATGAAGTAGCTGCTTTTTGACAACAGACTGGCAAGATGGCGAACACCATGGTTTGAATTTACGTTACAGATAAAGAGGAAATCAGCCGAACATCCTCAAAATCGGGCCAAAGGGATTCTAAACAGTGGTGTATACCTAGCCACGTCCAAGAAGAACAATGAGGCAAATATGCGATAGTGTTATGTTTATGTTCAGTCATTTAAATCAAGTTTGAAATACATGAGAATACGCCTGACAGAGGATCTAACATGGACTGTGAACACCCAGCAAACAGTGGGGTGTACTACGAATCTCGTTACAGATAGCCGGGCTATCTAGACATAGTGAGGCTTGCTAAAACCTTAACTGGGGCTATAAGTCAAGTGGTACTACGACCGCAGCTATGTGATATATTTGTCAAACTGGGTTTGGATAGGTGGAGCTTCCCCTGTAACATATGACAGAATCTTACACGTGAGATTGCTTGTTCAGTAGGCGGTGTTTTCACACGATTTTAGTTTTACTTAGCACAAAATCTCCTCCCGACCAGGTTTACCTGCTAGCATAAGATACCATGGTGATGTAGCGACGCAAAAGAGAACAACGTTCGTGGTACTGCATACCTATCTCTCTAATCGAGTTTCGTAGTACACCCCACAGCTGTGGATAGTGTCCTGACGGCATCATCACTGGCCATTGACTTTTCAAAACACTGAGGTCAGGCAAAAAGCTTAACACCAAACAAAATGTCACTACATGCTTTACGTTAGTATTTCTATGTATGTGACAAATAAACCTCCTTCCTTGTATCAATAAAAGGCAGCATTGTACTTAAACCAATGACCATTTGTTCATTCAGTCATTCATTCATTCTTCCACAAATGAATACAACACTGATCAACCATATAAACAATCTTCATGAAAAATATGAAAACAGTACAAAACAGAATTAAAGAATAACAGATTAAGGACACTCAGTCCTCACTGTCAGTGTCAGGACAGCTATCAAGTTCCTCACTTTCTTTCGAATTGGCACAATAACTAAAATGACATAAATCTGTGCAACACAGTCCTGCAGAAAAGCAAAGACCAGTTCAGAAGTGTTGCGTTTGGCGGGGATGTGGAACACTAGCTGTGGAAAATCACGGCTGAGTCTCTTCTTCAATACATCCTGTCTGCAACACAACAAATCAACAACAAAAAAAGAGTCATATGAGTACCAGCAAAGGGGGGCTTCATGTTGTGGCTGATATACAATAGCCACCTTCACAAATTAACTCAGAGTGAATAAAATAATATTGGTGGAGTTTACTTGCTATGCAACAGATATATAATACCAAGTATTCCCAAGAGAAGCACATACTGTAACAAACATCACACTATCAAGAACACTGCCATCCTCCTTATTGCAAAATAATACATGTACAGTATGTGCATATGACAAGCAGAGCAGATTCCCTTGGATTTGACAAATAATAAACTGCCTTGCAATTACCTGTAGGTTGAAGCATCAACACCTTCACTTGACTGCACAAGGTCAATAAATGCCTTCCTCAGTTGGCTCATCCTCAGCACCTCTTGGTTGATCAGCAGCCTTTGACGGATTACCCTTTCGCAGAATAATTTATAGCTCAGATCAAATCTTGACCCGATCCTTACAAAAAATATAGAAGAAGATATGTGTTGTGAGAGCTTTCGTTGTGAGATCCGTGTTGTGAGAACAAACTGTCTCAATCATAGGACACACATTGTACTGTATGTGTTTTCATAAAATTAAGATATGACTTGCTGTTCTTTCTCTGCTCTGGCAGGCTCACTCAAAAACCTTGTATATTCTCTGTAGCAACTTTTGTGGTACTGCACCTCCAGAGCCACAGTCTCTGTCCTTGATGTGAATGAGGATGCTCTGGTCATCCTTTACTTCAGCTGCTTCCTGCAACTTGCCTTGTACAAAAGAAAAGAAAAAATAATTTATAGGGGTATTTTAGGCATGGGAATGTTATGTATTGGATTGTAATTTCACTCACTCTCACACACACACACACACACACACACACACACACACACACACACACAGGACATTACGGCAATTCACACATACATTCATATTAGAATTAGACAAATACAGGGATTGTACAGCAGTGTAGGCTAGATAGTAAAAAGAGTGCTAGGTGGTGCACCCAAAAAAAGAGTCCTTAAGCACACATATGTGCAGCACAGGCAGGATACACCTCTAGAGATGGAGTAAGGTTACTGGGACCGCCCAGCAACACACAGGGACAGAAACGGAAAATCCCCCAAGTGTACAAGTGAGAGGGGGGGGGGGGGGTTATGGGGGAATGGGCTTACTCAGAAGCGGTGTGCTAACCAGACAGGCCATCAGGCCGAGGAGCCACATTTCTGAACAGGTATTCAGTGTCATATTAACATCAGGCATGCTTTGACATCCATATAAACATACACACTACCCTATTAAAGTCAAATTGTGATTCAGTCAATATCAAAAACCTAAAACACTGGGGGGGAGGGGTGTAATGTAATTTCACACCCAGACACATGCACAACACATTATGGCAATTCACACATGCATTCATATTAGAATTGGACAAATACAATGATTGTGCAGCAGTGTAGGCTAGATAGTCATTCAACTTCTCCAAACATCTGTGTGTGTGTGTGTGTGTTTTGGGGTTAGGGATGCATTCACATAGACTACGTACTGTTAGTGTGTGTTGGGGGTGAGGGTGAAACAGTCTTACCTGCTGTTAAAGTCTGTGTTTTTGACAAAGCTTCTTTTTGACGTCTGCCACTCGCGACGATGAATTTGCTGTCTTTCTTGCAAATTATACAGATGGCAGGTAGGACGGGGCCAGAGCTTGATTTGGATCGAAATTTCCTAGGTTTCGATAGGTATTCCACCTTGCGTTGGTGAAATTCTGTGTTTCCTCATGCTTAACAGAAGATATATGCATGTAACACATCTTGCGTTTCGAAGATATCTTTTGTTTTACATTTTCTGTCGAGATTTCTTCTTCTTCGGCTAATACTTTATCTGTAACGTAAATTCAAACCATGGTGGTCGCCATCTTGCCAGTCTGTTGTCAAAAAGCAGCTACCTCATTGGTGTAGAACGATCACATGTCGAACCGTGCCACCACTCGTGATCAAAATCTTATTACGCTGTGAAGGCTCTAGTTCTGCATAAAACATAGACGTATCGACAATCGCCTGGAAAGTCAGCGGCGAACTTTTTTTGGTAGCTCAGCACGACTCGTTCTTTTTTATGAACTGAAGTTCGCTTAGTTCGGAGCCTGAGGAGCGAAGTTAGGTTTCTAAAGCACTTTTCGAGGGTCACCTTATGCGAGGGTCACCTTATGGCCTATAAGAAGAAGATGGAGGATTAACTCCAGACTAGTCATTTATACTCTCCTTTTCTCCCTCTATCTATCTCTTTCTGTATCCCTCCATCTTCCTGCCTCCATCTGTCTATATCTCTATCCCTCCATCACTCTTTCTGTCACCCGCTTTGTCTCTCTCTCCATTCATCTCTCCTTTCCTCAATTAAATCTCCTCATATCCATCTCTCTATCCCTCTCTCTCTCTCCTTCTCTGTCTCTCTTTCTCTCTCCCTCTCTCTCTCTCTCTCTCTCCACCCAGAGTGAAAGGCCAGTGTGTTGAGCATCCTACCTCTGCCTGGTTCCTGATTGACAGCCTGCAGCAGGGCAGCACGTTTGTAAGAGCGACAGGCCCCGCCCCCCCTACCCCCCCCCACACAACATGCCCCGCCCCCCTACCACCCACACACAACAGGCCCCACCCCCCTACCACCCACACACAACAGGCCCCACCCCCCTACCACCCACACACAACAGGCCCCACCCCCCTACCACCCACACACAACATGCCCCGCCCCCCTACCCTCCACACACAACAGGCCCCACCCCCCTACCACCCACACACAACATGCCCCGCCCCCCTACCCTCCACACAACATGCCCCGCCGCCCTACCCCCCACACGCAACATGCCCCGCCCCCCTACCCCCTTCAAGCAACATGCCCCGCCTCCCTACCCTCTACACACAACATGCCCCGACCCCCTACCCTCCACACACAACATGCCCCGCCCCCCTACCACCCACACACAACATGCCCCGCCCCCCTACCACCCACACACAACATGCCCCGACCCCCTACCACCCACACACAACAGGCCCCACCCCCTTACCCCCATACACATTAATAAGACCCCACCCTCACCCCTACACACATTAATGAGTGTGGGTGTGTGTGTGTGTGTGTGTGTGTGTGTGTGTGTGTGTGTGTGTGTGTGCGCGTGCGTGCGTGTGTGCAGGGGCTGAATGAGTACCTGATCCCACACAGACAGAGGGACGGCCGCAGCCTGTCGTTGATAAGTCAGAGTGTTGAGGTCCTGCGCGTGGAGAAGACGTGCTTTGACGAGCTGGTGGACACTGAGACCCTGAAGAAACTCCAGGACATCCAGAAGACCTACCCTAGGTGAGTCACACACATCTACAGGACTACCCCCGGGTGAGACTTAAAGTACGCACGCACGCACGCACGCACGCACGCACGCACGCACGCACGCACGCACGCACGCACGCACGCACGCACGCACGCACGCACGCACGCACGCTCGCTCGCTCGCTCGCTCGCTCGCTCACTCACTCACTCACTCACTCACTCACTCACTCACTCACTCACTCACTCACTCACTCACTCACTCACTCACTCACTCACTCACTCACTCACTCACTCACTCACTCACTCACTCACTCACTCACTCACTCACTCACTCACTCACTCACTCACTCACTCACTCACTCACTCACTCACTCACTCACTCACTCACTCACTCACTCACTCACTCACTCACTCACTCACTCACTCACTCACTCACTCACTCACTCACTCACTCACTCACTCACTCACACTCACTCACACTCACTCACTCAAACACCTCCCCCAGGTAAGACCTTTAAAGGAATTTATCCCAAGTACCTACTCCGGCTCACACCTACAGGAGGACACAAGGGACTTTTCAGGATTGCCATACTATTACCGTCACTAACCAGGACTGGAGATCACTGACTGACTGACTGAAAAAATCTAGCCTTTAATTGTAGTAACATAATTGAAGGAACATTGCATTCATATGTCTAACCTCCTCTGTTCCTTTTTTTCCCATGATGCATTGCTCCAGCGATGAGGAGCTGTGTGCAGTGTTGCTACGGCACAACCGGTGGGAGGAGTTTAAGCACGGCGTGGTAGTGGATGTGTTGGCGCCCTGCCCACTGCGGAACCTCGGCACCATGCCCAGCGCCTGAGGCATCCCCGCCCATCACAACCCCCAAGCCCAGACCGCCCCCCGCGGGAGATCCACCAATCACAACCCCATCCTCCTCCTCACTCCCTACAGGAGATCCCCCCCCATCCACGCCCAGACCGCCCCCCTCCAGATGATCCACCTGACCCCCCCCCCTCACTCTCTCCAGGAGATCCACCTGAACCCCCCCCCCCCCCCCCTCCTCCTCCCCCTCACTCCCTCCAGGAGATCCACCTGGAAATTAAAGCTAGCAGGAACATTAATTACACTTACATTGTCGCTAACGCACACGGCAACACAACGTTAATTGTATGCTAGCATGATACATTGAAAGCACGTCCACTCGCATTAGCAGCTGGCACGAGAAAGAAGAGGAAAGTTTGTGCGTGTGCGCAACACCCTTAGCCCTAACAAGGCTGGGAAGTAAGCTCACAGTCCAGAATGGGGTTTTCCACAGTAATGAAGCAGAAAACAATAATGGCTGTGTTTATATTACGAGTAAATAGGCTGGCACACAGTATGTATTATAAGCAGAGTAGGATTGGTGCGTAATAGTGTGGTGGGAATGGGCTGCTTTCCAAATCATGCATATCAGTTCTATCCAACTTGGGATGTGGTCATTACTGTGGGATCATCTCTCTACTGTGTATATAAAGGAAGCTCTGAGTGTACTGTATATGTAGAAATGGAAGGATGTTGTGGTGGTGTTTCAGATAACATTAACACACACGAAGCATAAGGAACAGAGAGCGTAGTTTACTTAGTCTCATCACTTCATACAGTACATTAAACAAGACCCTTCCGCTAGTACTAGCGCGGCGCCCCTAGTGTCTGTACTCGTTAGTGCATATAACCAATACTACAACATTGAATGCATAGAACAATGCAATATATTCATGGACACAACAAAGGAGTTCCTGGGTTTAGAGTTCAACTGCTCATTCTAGTTTTCAGCACCAAGACCATTAAGTTGGACAAGACATAACAAGTCCATTCAGCAGCCTTCAGAAGAGTATTCATAAGATGGTGATGCAAAGATCCAACAGGAAGAAGGAATTGATATTGTCCAATTGTCCAGTATCTGATCTATATATCAAATATATATCATCCTATAATAATTCGACCCAGGTGGGACTTGAACCCACAATCCCCAGCTCCGGAGGCTGATGCCTTATCCATTAGGCCACTGGGCCCTGGAGGACAACCACAGACGGTGTCCGTATCGTCTGTTTGTCTCTGTATTGTTTTAATCCTCTGAAGCCCTCTACTGCTAAAATAAAAAGCACTTGTTTGGAAGATTGAAGACAGAAACGCCTGGAAATGATGCATAGCTTTTTAGTGACCTTTTATATATCGTGTATTTTTTTAAATGTATTTTAAACATGAATCTAACTGATGCCTATTTTCAGCAATTGCACTGTCGTGATAAAACCAGTAGATGGCAGTAAAATCAACGTTTTTGCAATTTATTTCAGTAAGGCAGTGAACTACTGTAACTCTCGAGATATTAAAAAAGCATTAGGAAGGTTTTAACCGACCTTGAATCAGCGGATGAACCATACATACGTAACGATACTACTAGTCTCCACAAACATTGCAGATACATAACGAACGATACTTCCACTCTCTCATGCAACTGCAAAAGACACAACAAGGGGGCGTGGTGATAACATTAGATCAAGTTGCATGAAATATCGGCATTGCTGTTTAATTCGACAATTCATATTACTAATCAACTCTGCACCGTGAATACCGGGACAGTTGTGTTGGTGTTGGTTTTGAAATAAATGCTAGCAGCCGAAACCGAAGAACATTGCCTTGATAGACGCATAGGAAGTACAGCCAATCAAAATAGAACAGAAACGTAGCTCCTTCGCAACCCAGACACGCCCTTAACTACTCGTGAGCTCCACATCGGCAACGTAAAGGAGTAACACACTGTCGCAAAACCCGAGTGCCTTTCAGAAGAAAAAAGAATCAACAAACCCCTCCTGCCTGTGCTGTTCCCAGTGCGTCGCTGGTGCGGTTTCCGTGTGAAATTGCCCTCTCATTCGACGTTGACGGCATCAACGCGTAAGTACCTGGTTGTCAGGTTGGACAGCGGTCGTTGAGTTTCGGATGAACGTGAGCTACTGGTGAGTGATCCATAACTGACTTGACATTTCAGGCTAGTTCAAAATGTGTCGTCGTGAACGACATTTCGAGAACGATTCGCGCTTATTGTTGATAAGAGTTATCGGAATGTGCACCGTCTTTGTATGGGTGGGAAAAGCTATCTGACTACTTTTGATCAGAGGGGACAGTTAATTTGAGATTCTCAATGGGACACCTTTTTAAGTGTTTCTATTCAATCACAAAAGAATCAGGCTATCTATCCTATGCCTGAATCAGCGTTCTCTTGATAACTTAGTAAGTAAGCGGTCAGTTATCGAAGCCTAATGGCTATCAGTTCGCCTAGGAAGTTGAAACACAGGTTGCTACCAGACTTCGCCTAATCGAGTAGTTAAAAGGATAGCTCAGTCTTGTTGTGGAGGTAAAGCTAACTTGACATCCCGCACAAACTTGTCTGGACAAAGTAATAGAGGCCGTAGTATTTTTCCAAGTATTGTTTTATATAAAAGCCTACAACATTGCATTTTAAAAAGTGCTTTGCAACTGGTTATAATTTGTATACAGACTTTTAAATGGAGTTCTGGACTGGTGTTAATGGTGTCGTTTGTCAAGGGAGTTGTTGAGCTGCCTCCTCGGTGATGTCATTCCTTCACGGTTATTTTTGAGGATTGTGTTTCTGCTAACTGTAGGCCCTGTGTATGGAAAGCTTATTTCTTGCCCTTTTGATTCTGGGAACTTTATTTGACGAATAACCGGTCTGGGCTTTTCAGTTTAGTGCACAGAGTCACTCACACGATGTTTGTGCAGCCTTCCTGAAATGTTACAAAATACAATTGTGCCTGTGTGTTGTGTTATATTTCTTGTTCTTATCCCTTTATACAGGCTGAGCAGCAATCAGACCGTGGAAAGGATAAGGAGATATTCAAATTCAGACGGACCGAGGTGCCAGTTGAGCAGCGGCAGCCGGCTGAGCAGGAAACACTACCTCACGGCACGGTCTGTCACCTGGGAGTTCAGGATGGATCAGTGCGTGGAGAACTTCTCGCCGTCAGCGCAACCTGCCCGCCACATCCATCGGAAATAGTTGATTGCCGTCGCAACGAAACCAGCACATCACAGACTCACAGTGGAATATATTTTTCATCGTTTTGGAGACGCATCGGGCACTATCGTGGGCCATTGGTTGAGCCTTGGGCCGGTACTTGCCCGTTCATGTGGCATTGTGTTCTGTGTTGCCGTAACTGCCAACAATTCTGCCGTTATTATAATGTGGAGCCGTGAGAACTGAGCGAAGGGATTATTATCTGATAGCTGCCTACATGCTCGCTGGCTCGCCCGCCGCGACCCCAGCAGAATGGCATCAAACGAGAGACTGTACGAGGTGTGGATGCTCTACTGCAACAAGGTAACCAAAACCATTTCTGTTGACTGAGTGTCTGACTGCCTGTATTTGCACTGCGGGACGTGTTGACGCGGGATGATGGGGAATGGGAATATGTCACCAAAACAGTAGCGGATAGTGGCTCTTGGAGCCGTGGTCACTGGTACGAAACGCAAACAAGTGAAACTTCGCTATATCCTACTGTAAGGCTATAGAGGGACGAAATTAGACATTGCATCATACGACATAGGTTAATCATCTCACAAACACACACACACACACACACACACACACATACACACGCATCTCAGTATGACGATGGGCTGTCAGTCTACTCGGTTCACCCAGCTCTACCGCAGTCGTGCCATGCGAGCTGTATGTTGTGTGTGTGTGTGTGTGTGTGTGTGTGTGTGTGTGTGTACTGTGTAGCCTACTCAGAATCTCGCCATTGCTGAGAGCACGTCTCTAATGAGCGATGAACGGCCCGACCACGGGGCGGGGAGCGAGCCGGTGAATCGGCAGCTCCGTTCATTGACCGGGAAGGACAATCGGATTGACAAGCAGGAGTCTCGAGGGGCTCTCGAGGTATACACAAGCCCCGGTATGCGTGGTGACCGGATGACGTAATGGAGGGCGAATGTAATCGGGTTTGGCTCGAACGCTAATGCAGCTGGGTGGTTGTTCTCGCGGCCCGTGGGGTTATTTTCGAATGCACCTGGACCGGAGAAATATGATCATAACAACAGCTTGTGTTTCCGTGTGCAGATTGGGCTGTATAGAGTATTAAATAGCTAATAGATTACACTGTAGCCGAAGCCGATTGACATTGAGGCATCGCGCACAGAGCCACCTGGCAAGGGTTGTCCTCAAAAGTAGCTTCCAATTTAAGACTCTCTCTCACACACACACACACACACACACACACACACACACACACACACACACACACACACACACACACATTAACTGAGAATAGACGCGAGCTGAGGCTTCACGGAATTGTTGCCTCAGGGCAGTTTTAGCGGCTCCTGCAGTCTCTGACTAAACGACATTTTTTTTCTCGCCTTAAGTCTATTTGTTTTCTTTTTTCTTGCCATGTTCCGGGTTGTTCGTAACTTATTCTTACTCACTTCTTTGTGCGTTATAAGGATTTATCTTTTACCCCCCTCTTTCCTTCTCGTGAGGAGGGGGAGAAAGAAAACAACTCCAGGAACGAGGCTGTCTCCAAGTGAGCGGGCCGGAGTTACATGCCAAATAAATCCCTCGCAGGACCTGTTCCCCCTCCTCGAGCAGGACCTGCCACCGCTCAAACATGGCTGAGTTATTGGAGTTAGTGTGTGTGTGTCAAACTCCGAGATGGAGGGGGTCGCACTGAGTCCGTAGGGTTGATCCCAAACAGAGGTGTTTATTTGAGGTGACTTAATTCGGAGTTAGTTAAAGTAAGACAGTTAGATGCTGGACACACTAACTCACTGAGACCAACCTGTCTGTGTGCAGACACACACACACACACACACTTATCTTTGTTGGTTTGGCAGGTTTTGTCTGTTGTCTGACGTTTGTGTGTGTGTCTAGACTAGAGCATATTTGCTCAGTGTGTGTGTGTGTGTTCCTTCTCAGCTGTAAGCCCTTGCTCAGCTAAGGTTACATGTAAAAATCTCCACATCTTACTGTCACAGCGAACACACAGTTTGTGTGTGTGTGTGTGTGTGTGTGTGTACATGTGTGTACATGTGTGTGTGTGTGTGTGTACATTTGTGTGTGTGTGTGTGTGTGTGTGTGTGTGTGTGTGTGTGTGTGTGTGTGTGTGTGTGTGTGTGTGTGTATGTGTGTGTATTCATGTACGTGTGTGTGTGTGTATGCTTGTGAGTGTGTGTGTGTGTGTGTGTGTGTGTGTGTGTGTGTGTTTTTGGCCATCAAACCAGAGGGTTCCATGATTTAATGAGGTCAGAATTACACTCTTTCACACTCCCTGCCTGTCTGTCTGTCTGCCTGTCTGTCTGTCTTTCTGTCTGCCTGTCTGTCTCTCTCACTGTCTGTCTGTCTGTCTGTCTGTCTGTCTTTCTGTCTGCCTGTCTGTCTGTCTGTCTCCCTGCCTGCCTGCCTCCCTCCCTCCCTGCCTCTCTCTGGCTGCCAGGAGCTCTTTGCTCAGCTGTTGCATCAGACTCCCGGTGCCCAAACTGACCTGTTGTCTCTCAGCACAGATGAACCCTTCAGGGTGTGTGTGTGTGTGTGTGTGTGTGTGTGTGTGTGTGTGTGTGTGTGTGTGTGTGTGTGTGTGTGTGTGTGTGTGTGTGTGTGTGTGTGTGTGTGTGTGTGTGTGTGTGTGTGTGTGTGTGTGTGTGTGTGTGTGTGTGTGTGTGTGTGTGTGTGTGTGTGTGTGTGTGTGTGTGTGTGTGTGTGTGTGTGTGTCTCTGTTACAGTGTGGAAGTAGGATGTTAACCCTCAGCAGCATGGTAACCCTACATCCTAAAATAAGCTTATTTTAGTGGTCCCTGGCTTTTGAGCACGCCGGGCTGAACCAGTATCAGTTCATAAAGTATTAGGGTTACATCTGAACCAGTATCAGTTCTAAAGTATTAGGGTTGGATCTGAACCAGGATCAGTTCATAAAGTATTAGGGTTACATCTGAACCAGTATCAGTTCATAAAGTATTAGGGTTACATCTGAACCAGTATCAGTTCTAAAGTATTAGGGTTGGATCTGAACCAGGATCAGTTCATAAAGTATTAGGGTTACATCTGAACCAGTATCAGTTCATAAAGTATTAGAGGTAGATCTGAACCAGTATCAGTTCATAAAGTATTAGGGTTGGATCTGAACCAGTATCAGTTCATAAAGTATTAGGGTTACATCTGAACCAGTATCAGTTCATAAAGTAGGGTTACATCTGAACCAGTATCAGTTCTAAAGTATTAGGGTTGGATCTGAACCAGGATCAGTTCATAAAGTATTAGGGTTACATCTGAACCAGTATCAGTTCATAAAGTATTAGGGGTAGATCTGAACCAGTATCAGTTCATAAAGTATTAGGGTTGGATCTGAACCAGTATCAGTTCATAAAGTATTAGGGTTGGATCTGAACCAGTATCAGTTCATAAAGTATTAGGGTTGGATCTGAACCAGTATCTGTTCATAAAGTATTAGGGTTGGATCTGAACCAGTATCAGTTCATAAAGTATTAGGGTTGGATCTGAACCAGTATCAGTTCATAAAGTATTAGGGTTGGATCTGAACCAGTATCAGTTCATAAAGTATTAGGGTTGGATCTGAACCAGTATCAGTTCATAAAGTATTAGGGTTGTAGCTGTACCGTCCATTTCCCACCGCCGGTGTTACGACCCGGCTCTTGAGCCGCAAAAAATGAAGAGCCAGACCACAGAGTTGTACGAAAATAAATATTGAATTTGTGTGTCACCGGAGTTACTGGTATCTTAGAGAAACCTGTCAGGTGAGCCTAACCAGGTGAACTCCGATAGACTCTTACTGATAAGGAAACAGTCACATTACCAACAGACATCAGACTACTGGAGGGTCTCTATAGGAGTGGTCTCTATGGCAGTGGTCTCCATGGCAGTGGAGTGGTCTCTATGGTCTCTATGGCAGTGGAGTGGTCTCTATGGCAGTGGTCTCTATGGCAGTGGAATGGTCTCTATGGCAGTGGAGTGGTATCTATGGTCTCTATGGTCTCTATGGCAGTGGAGTGGTATCTATGTAGGGCCAATAGTTTTCCGCGAAAACGGAAAACGGACGGAATACGCGGAATGGACCATCTGAAACGGAATGGACCACTGAAAACGGAATTGCAACTTTTCAAACGGAAACATCATTTTGTGCATCAAAATCGCCCAAAACCCCCTGTATTTTACCCTGTAAGACTGAATTTCTTTCAAATAAACACAACAACGATCGCAACAATGAACAAACATTAATTAAAGAACAAAAGCAGTCAGAAAATGTCACGTCTGCGATTAAACTCTGCTCCGGCCACGCCCCCCTTTTCAACGGTAGTCACGTTCATTTGCTCATCTTCCCAATCGCATTAAAAACAAAAAATGTTAAGTCTTCTGTTGTGTTGATGGCTGGCAAACAACAATCTAAGAAGGGCACGTATTATTCACTGAGTTACCACAGCAGTCTCATTTATGGGGACTAATTAGCACTGCACTGAATTACATTACGAGTTATTGCTACACGATAACAATTACACAACTAATTTTACTAGATACATATAATAGTGGACATTACACAAGGCACCATGGATCTCATTCATATCTCATCCAGTCGAAATCTTAACAGGATTGAACCCATCTTTATTACAGCGTATCAACATAAGAACAGAACATAGCTAAATCTCCGCTTAGCATCATGCTAATCACTACTAATAGCACGAGCAGGTAGCCCAAAATGTGGTATTTAATACATGATCTATCACAGTAGCAACTTCATGGAAACCCTTACTTTCATTAAGTATGCACATAATGCCTCACATACAGGTCGAACAATGATGATTTAAGCATTGGAAATGTATAAGGCACAATATGGTCAACTACTTGGCGACAAACTGAACTCGACAGTATCTTAACTGAGGCCAAGGCCAGACTAAGCCGATTTTCATACTTTCCGGAACTTATTCGGGGTTAGTCAATCGCGGCCAGACAAAGCTGTGCTGCGCTGTTCTACGGCCACACACACCCATTGAAACGAGTGAATATGCTGTAGTACATATGCAAGGCCTGTTGGTGGCGCTGTGAAGGGTGCTACCGGAAATGGAGAAGAAGACTCGTAGAAGAAGACGACAAGTTAAGTTAGTGACAGTTCAGTTTGTCGCCAAGTCGTTGACCATACTGTGCCTTATACATTTCCTATGCTTAAATCATCATTGTTCGACCTGTATGTGATGCATTATGTGCATACCTAATGAAAGTAAGGGTTTTCATGAAGTTGCTACTGTGATAGATCGTGTGTATTAAATACCACATTTTGGGCTACCTTCTAGTGCTATTAGTAGTGATTAGCATGCTAAGCGGAGATTTAGCTATGTTCTGTTCTTATGTTGATACGCTGTAATACAGATGTGTTCAATCCTGCTAAGATTTCGACTGGATGAGATATGAATGAGATCCATGTTGCCTAGTGTAATGTCCACTATTATATGTATCTAGTAATATTAGTTGTGTAGTTCAGTGCAGTGCAAATTAGTCCCCATAAAGAAGACTGCTTTGGTAACTCAGTGAATAAAACGTGCCCTTCTTAGATCGTTGTTTGCCAGCCATAAACAGAACAGAAGACTTAAATTTTTTTGTTTTTATTCCGATTGGGAAGATGTACGTGACTACTTGACAGCTTCCAGCGTTCACGTGGGATAATTACGTCATCAGATTCGCGGATTCAAACCCGATTTGCGGCCAGACAGGCCCTGATAGCAGGGTAGATTGCAACCTTCCCACTCTGGAGAGGGGATTCTAACCTTGACGGTAAGTGACGCTCCAGATGGCAGATTTATCTGGCCGGGAGGCCAGTTTGTCAAGGTTACGTTCCGGAAAGTATGAAAATCGGCTTAGTCTGGCCTTGGCCTGAGGGTGCTGCACGCACGCAAACAGCGTTGCTAGGCAACATCACTATCAACAGAGTTTTTCATACAGTTAACGTGCGGAAAGGCATTATACGGCTGTTTTTATTTTTTTGACACGGAATCACGGAATTACCAAAAACGTGACACGGAATTTGTTTTTTTTTGACGCGGAAAACTATTGGTCCTATTTATGGTCTCTATGGCAGTGGTCTCTATGGCAGTGGAGTGGTCTCTATGGTCTCTATGGCTATGGTCTCTATGGCAGTGGTCTCTATGGCAGTGGCCTCTGGTCTCTATGGCAGTGGTCTCTGGTCTCTATGGCAGTGGTCTCTATGGTCTCTATGGCAGTGGTCTCTATGGTCTCTATGGCAATGGTCTCTATGGCAGTGGGCTCTATGGTCTCTATGGCAGTGGTCTCCATGGCAGTGGTCTCTAAGGCCTATGTCATATATGTTTTCCTGCTTTGCTGTTGAGTGTTTTAAGCGTGAGGCCTTGTCCTTCTGCTGTGTCATGTCCGTGTCCTTCTGCTGTGTCATGTCCGTGGGATTCTTCCTGTTATTCCTGACGGCAGGGTGAAGGCCCGCTAGTTAACCTTTGACCTTCAGAGGAGGGGCAGAGGTCAAGGCTGTTGGCAGCATTAAGCCTTCTTCCCTGGACGCATGCACGCACGCATGCACGCACGTACGCACGCACACACACCTGCAGTCACACACTCACATGCGCACAAGCACACACGCACACTCACCTACACACACACTCACATGCGCAGGCACACGCACACACACACGCACACGCACACGCACACGCACGCACACACACGCACACGCACGCACACACTGACACTCACACGCGCACGCCACGCACACATAACAACTCAATCCTGTGGGCAGATTTGGAGAGACAAGAGTTGAAGAGCCGATAGTGGAACAAGGAGTAAAGGAACAGACAGACAGACAGACAGACAGACAGACAGACAGACAGACAGACAGACAGACAGACAGACAGACAGACAGACAGACAGACAGACAGACAGACAGACAGACAGACAGACAGACAGACAGACAGACAGACAGACAGACAGACAGACATGGCTGAAGCCTGTATTAGAAGGGGGAGTGAGTGAGGGGGATAGATGAAAGAAGAGCACGAGAGACAGAGAGAGATAGAGAGAGATGGACGGAGGAAGAGCTAGAGGAAGAAAGAAAGAGAGAGAGAAAGAGAGAGGAGGGTACGGCAGAAGAGAGAGAGAGGGGGATAGAGAGGGGATTGAGAGAGGGAAAAATGCTGTGCTTTCACATATTTGCCAAAGCAGATTACCGTGGGTACTGCACCTCGCCTTTCTGCTTCCTGGTTACGGCCTGTTGAACACACACACACACACACACACACACACACACACACACACACACACACACACTCACACTCACTTTTATCCCTCTTGCTTTTTCCCTCTCTTTCTTCCTTCCCTCTACACAGACACATAAACTCACTGACTAGCCTTTCATAATCTTACACACACACACACAAACACATAAACTCACCGACTAGCCTTTCATAATCTCATAATCTCTCCTCCTTTATCTCTTTCACCCCTACTCCTTTACATCTACAACCTTAATTACACACACACACACACACACACACACACACACACACACACACATAACTGGGTTCCTCTGACTTATCTGTCACAGATTTTGCTGTCAAACTCACTGTGTGTGTGTGGTGTGTGGTGTGTGGTGTGTGGTGTGTGTGTGTGTGTGTGTGTGTGTGTGTGTGTGTGTGTGTGTGTGTGTGTGTGTGTGTACCAGCAGGGTTAGTAGAGTGAGTGCTGGATCAAGAGAAGTTGAACTTTGACCTCTGTCTTCTTAAGTGTCATCCTCAGTCTGCTGCTTGAAGCCCAGAGACTCCTTTAGACCTGAACACTGCGCACACACACACACACACACACAGACACTACACACACACACACTACACGCACACACACACACACACACTACACATACACACACGTTACACACACACACACGCACACACTACACACACTGCACACACACTACACTACACACACACACACACACGTGCACACTCACACACACTACACACGCTACACACACACTACACACACACTACACACACACACACTACACACACACACGCACACACTACACACACTACACACACTGCGTACGCATACACACACACACACACACTACACACCCATACACTACACACACACACACACGCACAAGTTACAGTTTTGGAGTCTAACATGATGCTCATTCATTTCCGTTTTAATGTGTCCAAGGAACATTTCAGGCTCCTGACCAATCAAAGCAGTGAGATTACTCATAGGGGCGGGGCGTTTCAGGCTCCTGACCAATAAAATGAGTGTGAGTGTGAGTGTGAGTAAGTGTGAGTGTGTGTACTTTACCACTGCTCCAGTCACTTCAGTGGCATCCCTCCTAAAAGCCTACATCTTCATTTCCTTTTGTCTCTTCCTCTCACCTCTTCTCTTCCCTCCATCTTTCTCTCTCTCTCTCTCTCTCTGCATCTCTCTCTCTCTTCTCTTCTCTCTTCTACTCGGAGTCGGGATTAATAAAGTATCCATCTATCTATCTCTTCTCTCTCTCTCTATCTCTTCTCTCTCTCTCTATACCTCTCTCTTCTCTCTCTCTCTATACCTCTCTCTTCTCTCTCTCACTCTCTCTCTCCATCCCTCTCTCTCTTCTTTTCTCCCCATCTTCCTCTCTCTCTCTCTCTCTCTCTTTCTCTCTATTCTCATCTCTCCATCTAACTCTTTCTATTTTGTTTGCTCTATAAATGCTGCTCACAGGATGATGTCACAGGGTTTGGGCCAAGGTCACACCCCTGCCCTGCAAGTTCCAGAAATATATAGAGGACAGTGATGTCACCATCTCTGAGACACACACACACTTACACACACACACACACACACACACACACACACACACACACACTCACAAACACACTGGCTATGTTATACTCGAGCTTTCTGACTGTACTTTAATAATACAAGCGAACACACTCCGAACAGGCACACACACACACACAACAGACGCACACACACACACACACACTCAGGTCTAAAGGAGTCTCTGGGCTTCAAGCAGCAGACTGAGGATGACACTTAAGAAGACAGAGGTCAAAGTTCAACTTCTCTTGATCCAGCACTCACTCTACTAACCCTGCTGGTACACACACACACACACACACACACACACACACTCACACCCCACAGACACACACACACTCACACCCCACACACACACACACACACACTCACACCCCACAGACACACACACACTCACACCCCACAGACACACACACACACTCACACCCCACAGACACACACACACACTCACACCCCACAGACACACACACACACTCAACCCCACAGACACACACACACAGGGCACTCTCTCTCTCTGTGTAGAGTGACACTTGGGTGGTGTAGAGTGTGTCTGAGGTGGTGTAAAGTGGGACTCTGGAGTGGTGTAGAGTGTGACTCACACACACACAAACACACACACACCTGACACATGCACACAACCAAGGCCCTTTTCATATCTTTGTGGCCTTTTAAACTCACAATGGATGGGAGAAGGGTTAACTGCTAACGACAGAAAGAGGGGGAGAGTGTTTGTGAGTGTGTGTGTAAGACAGAGAGAGAGAGAGAGTGTGTGTGTGTGTGCTCTTGTTTTTGCGACCATGTTAAGACTCGCGATTGTAAAAATACCTTCCATATTAGGACTTGAAGACAAAGTTAGGACCTAGACCATGGTCCTAAGAAGGAAAAGCTGTTGGGGGGGGTTGTAATGACATGCTTGTATGTCTGTAGTAAATAGGTATTGAAAATGTAGAAGTCTTCAGAATCTTGTGTTTTTTCAAAGTGTGTGTGTGTAGGGGTTGATTCCTGGTTGACTCCAAAGTGGAGACCCCAAAATGGGGACCCCTCTGGTCATTTAGTGGTACTGCCGTGTGTATGAAATTCTGAAACCACACCCATTCCACGCCCATCTTCTAAGCCACTCCCAAGTCTCAAGAAGTGTTGTCTTTGGAGGTAATACAAGTTGTGTTGTCTTTGGTAGGCAATACAATACAAATACAACAAAATATAATTCTAGTACTTTTTGGGTACTCCAACTCAGTTGCCATCAACCATGTCTCCCTCCAACTGTTTCCTGTGCCTACAACTGTTTTAAAATAAAAGTCCTTGCTACATAATTCACTATTAAATAGCCTTATTAAACTGTTTAAACTCATCATGTACCCTAGCCACAACCTCGCAACTACTTCCAATGTTAAAACCTAGTAACAAACATAGCAACCAACATGAATAACCTAGAAACCAGCATAGCAACCATGATAACTACCCTAGCAACAGCCTAGCAACCACCTCAAGTGCCCTATAGCAACCACCTAGCAATTTTTACAGTTACAACCTAGCAACCAACATGTTTAACCTAGCAACCAGCGTAACAATCAACATAAATACCCTAGCAACCAGCATAGCAACCATGATAACTACCCTAGTAGCACAAACCGAGACGAGAGGTATGGGTCAACTCGTCTAAGTTGAGAGAAGAACGTAGTTCAATGTGGAAAGACGGTGGCGTGTTCCTTTAAAGCAACCACTCAGAACTACTGTAGTAACAGTATAGCAGCCAACTCAATTACCCTAGCAAAAGTCGAGCAACCACTTCCACAGTTACAACCTAGCAACCAGCATGTCTAAGATAGCATCCAACATAACCCCTCCAGTTACCATAGCCCCTACCATAACTATCCAACTATAAACCTGCTACCAATATCTTAATGCAAATATTTGCCACACAGTTCACATCAAGAAACAGGTTACAGTTCACATACAGTACAGTGCAGTACCTTTATTTGCACTCGTAATTCCCTGGAGTTACATTTTCATGTTTAGTTTTGAAGTTTTAAGTTCTTGTCTTATGTTCTTGACATTTTATCTTGTCTTGTAAGCCTTTCTCATTGCAATGACAGTATTGCAGATGTGTGATTGATGAACTTTTATCTGTTGAAGGTGTGATAGAAATATGACCCCTTTCAATTTAAAATGAATTATTGTCTTTTCGGGTATAATTGTGGATAATTGTGTTGTTTGGTGGTCATGAAGAAGCCCAGCAAACAAGCCTGCAGAGGCCCCTTTGTGGCCCAATTTCAGCTGGCCCTGCAGTACTGGCCCCTGCCCCACCTCGCCCACATTGCCCTAATTGGCGCCCGCTAAGGCTTGATGTGGGGACTGGCCCTAGAACTACCAGAAAGAAACCTGCATGGGTGTTTGATGGGAGAGAGATACTGATTCCCAGTATTTACATGGATAGAAACCCTGTTCAAGTGTAGAGCCGTCATTATACTGACATCAACAGACATAATCATGTCCCATAAACTAATATCTACGGCCTACGCTTCTTAATTCTGTCTGTGACCACAGCCACCTACCTCACTTGCAGGGTGAACTACTGGATTCAATCAAGCCATCATTAGTTAACTAATGCATTTTAACTAATGAAGTGAGTTTACACATCCCACATACACTTGTGCACAAATGACCAACAGACAGACTGAAACTGAATTCAGCAAATAACAGTTCCCTAAGTTAAAAAAGTGAAAAGAAACGGCCTAGAGACATAAGTAGCCTATGATCAGATAAGATTAGGCTTATTCACTCATTCTATACAAAACTGGACCAAAAACACGTATCACCACAAACTAACAAACACACACAAACCGCAAACGGACTTGCACAGGATGCGGTCCGGAAACGCACAATTTCTATGTGAATGAGGCCTTATGAACTATGGGTTTAAGGGAAGCCCAGCATGGGATGTTGATGCAAAGAAAATATAAAGAGAGATGTGTGATAACTAGACCTATTTGGCTGATCCTTTTAGGGGGCTGATCAGTTTCCTATGTGGTGATGTTCAGTGCCAGTCATTTAATCCCATTCAAACCCTGTTTGTTACCAATTGGAGGTGGGGTGATAAACTCAAACGCATGACTCAGACAACAGCAGTGGATTTTAGAGTAAACGTTTTACTGTCCAGGGTTCGGTACACGGTAAGCAGTCAAATGGCAGGCAAACAATCCAAAGGGGTAAAGGCAATAGAGGAGTCAAAAACAGTCCAGGGTCAGCAACACAAGGAACTTACTGAAATACTGTGAACACGGAGAGCACACGAAGGAGACACAGAGAAACAACACGTAACAACTATGACGAACCAGCAACGAGAGACAAGAACACAAGGGTTATATATACACACACATGCAACAGATAACAAGGGACAGGTGAAGACAATCAAGGCGGGGCAGACAATGAGACACAGGTGGACTAAACAAGAACAGATAACGAGGGACAGGTGAGAACAATCAAGGCGGGGGAGACAATGACAGCAACGAGGGCACATGGCAAACAGAAACAAACACAGGGAAGCACATGGTGAAAAGCACATGGTGGGAACAAGGAAGCACAAAGACTAGACAACAAACATTATATGACACACAAGGGAGACAAACTAATAAACAGCACAAGCAGAATAACAAGGGGAGGGCGTGAAGAGACAGACACGAGGAGACAAGGGTAAACAAACACAAAAGAAGCAACACGTGAGAACACAAGGGATACATAGGCCTACAAGGAAACAAGACAGGGACAGAACACAGACCTTACACTGTTTATCTGAGTAGCTTAACTGACACATAATGAATCTTAACTAGGCTTCTAATTGAACAGCATATGGTCCAGTTAGCTGCCTACCACTACTGAAATCACAAATCTACCAGCTAGGCTGCAGGAAACTGTAAATTATACATTATCTTATCTAGCCTACTTGCCTACATATTAATCTCATTGCAATAAAGCAAAAAATTAAAACAACTTAACATTGATAATTTGGGGTGACGGGAAACATTGACAACTGCTGAGGCCGTTTAGCCTACAGTATTAGAATGATTCTAACCATTCATGATCTTTGCTCATATTGATTTGATAGCCTACTAATAGGAGCCTAATTTGTATTTTACAGAAATACACAAACTGGTGTATAGTCCTAAAATAGTCTACAGCTGTAGTCTATCTTAGGACCATACACCAGCTTGTGTATTTCTGCATCCCTTCTCACTGACGGCAGTTCGCGCCTTTAGTAACACACAAACTGGTGTATGGTCCTAAGATAGACTACCGCTGACGACCCAACCCCCCACTGCTGTAACGCGTGATCGTAGTTCGCGCCTTCATTTAAACACAAACAGGTGTATGGTCCTAAGATATACCTTAATGTACCCCTCCCCCAATTTCAAGCTGGCAAATTCGCGGGATTTCTCCTCACCTAATGCAAAAGTTTGGATAACAAGACTTAGATGGATGGTCAAGACTTGGATGGCTGTATGAATGCAAGTAGGTAAGAAAAATGTTCACCAAAGCCATTTCTGTATAACGCTCTACAGCTATTTTGCTAAAATGTGCACAGTGTATGACGTGTAAAGCATTATTTCATACGTTTTTAATCGAGTAGAACTTAGCATTTTAGGGAGGCTAGTCAGTGTGACTGAAAATCGCTAAGGAAAGTTAGTTGCTGGATTTGATCATAGCTTTCCTGCTTTGCTATTTTACCCGACAATACGGTTGTCATAAAGTGGAGGTTTCATGCTTTTGACAGTTTTATTAGGGTAAATGATTGTCGTGGAGCGTTCGATTATCTCGGCGTCTTCAACTTGCTTTTGCACTTTTGGAACATTTTGGCATAATAAAGAAGCCATTTTAAGTAGCATTACGGCTTAATTACATCTTGCACGCGCGATCCTGATGGCTTTGCCCACTTGCATGCAAATGTCATATAATGTTCTTTAACAACATAGCCTCGAATGATTATTTAATCTTAGGGACCCGAACTATGCTCAAGACTAGTAGGCCTAGCCAAAACGGATGAACTCTTTCGAGTTGATCAATAGTATTTGCACGTTTTTGTTGCAGAGAAGCCATGGAGTCAGCTAATGACAGCCCAATTTCACAGCAATGGTCAGAGAAGGTATGTGTTTTTAACCTGATTTCATTACTACTGTTTTAATCATCTTTTCAGACTGCTTTCTGTGCATGGTTTTAATGGATTGTAAATTACTTTATCAGACTACAGATTTACATTACGAGAACACATGCAGGATAACAGTAGACCTGGTTGTGCTTAGATAAACTGAGGGAACACTTAATTTGCAGTTGTCTACATACTATATGTTTGGTGGATAGTTTAGTGATAAGTAAAACGTTGCATACCTAAATAATCAACTCAATTAACTGAAGATATGTAGTTGTAATGAAATTGAGTAATGCAAGGACGTGTAAATCGAGGTGTGAGTGAAATAGATTGGGCCAATGGAACGAGGAAATTGGGGGGGTTCCCGTTGCCAGGCCGCGCTATGTAGTACGTATATTTTGTATATTTTTTTTTGTCCTATGCCAATCACATCCCTGAACATGACATGCATCATGAACATTAATGACACTTTTTTGTGTTTATGACTTGTCATTAAACGTCATTTGCTTTTTGTAAAGTCTGCACCCCAAACAGCGTCAACTTTACAAAAAACAAATGACTCTTAATGACAAGTCATTAACATAAAAAAAGTGTCATTAATGTTCATGATACTGTCATGCTACTGACAGGCCCATGTCAATCAGTGAGAGAGACAGTGATAATTAATCTCCTGGGGCCGATTTCACAAAGGTAAAGACTGTAACTATAGCTTATATGTAGCATATACTGTATGCATTAGATCAAAGTATTCAAAGCTAACATCCAGCAGCACTTTTGCTTGAAATTCCCTGCAAGTAACACAGCAAACACGCTAGGGCCAACCCACACCAAGCCCCTTTCTGGCCCAACTTCAGCAGACATAAGAGCCCCATGCTGGGCCGGTGGCATTTTGCTAATTGGCAAAGCACTGGTACCACAGTACAGACCCCAGCCCTCACCTACCCCAAGTTGGGCCCATTAGGGCTTGGTGTGGGTAGGCCCTAGACCACATGGGCCCTGCAAGGGTGTGTTTGCTGGGTTACTGCTCTCTGTTCAGTATTGTACTGTAGCTTGCTAAGAGTAAACTTTTTCTTCCTGAAGCAAATCTGTTTTGTCCTAATGTTTCAGCTGAGGTATTCTCTAGTTGTCTTGTTAAAGTTATTTTAATAAAGTATGATACTTAGTATTGGCGACTGTCTAACAAATTTCAGTCGCCAAGCAGCTGAGTAGGGGAAACTAACGTGCCCGACGCACTAGATGTCCAAACTTCCAAACAATCAGTTTCAGTTTAGGTTGCTTTATTCGACAATCTTCACAGTATCCAAGCATTAAAAACGTCAGTGAGTCAGATAGTTCATATCCATATTATCCGCAGTAGCTATAGAATCCACAGGTTCAGCAGTAATCTATAAACGAGACTTCAAGTATATCAGGATAAAGTGCATAAGCGAGGATAAAGTGCAAGTGCAGACTCCCATCAGGATAAAGTGCAAAGTACCAAAAATGGGAAGCATAAAGCTGTCAGCAAAAAGTAGGCTTCCCCCATCACCCACTCACTAACTAACTCTCACCTAGCGAGTGAACAGGTGATATTACAAATCACTACTGCCACCACCACCACGTGACCAATTAGTGCACGTCATCACGTAGACACACCCAAACACAAGACCCAAGCCTATGCCTGTCCGTAACACTAAATGTGCTCAGTAAAACTTGTGTGATTGACATAGGATGTTTTAAATCGTAGACTTTGGGCAGATTGAGACGACGTATGGATGGATTGCGCCAACACCATGATGAGTGTGCAAAAAGACATCATTTGGTTCAAGACAGCATACCTGTTAGTACTTTTGGTTTGCTTTTGGAAGACCTGCAACAGGTTACTATCCACATTACTTTCTAGTAAAAAAGCTACTGTTATGTTAGCTGTAAAATCTTAACCTCTGCCGCACAGAAATGGTGGAGGCATTAGACTGCCTTTGTTCATGCTATACCATATTGTACAATACCATTTCCTTGTGTGCCATGATTGCCAATATTAGCCTAGACAAGAAACTTTGTAATGCTCTCTTTTTGCTCTTTAACACTCTTGTACTGTTCAACTTTGCTCTACTGTGGGGTATCCCTATGGATGCATGTTCTTTCATAGAGCCACCAGAGCCTACTGTAATGCATCACTGTGTTTTTGTGTCTGTGTTTTTGAATCTTGTGGATAGACAGTCATTTCAAATGTTGGTTGTATTCTAATTTCATAGCATGGTGAGTGTGTGTGTAAACTTGTCTGTCTGTCTGTCTTAACATCCATTCATCTAGGAAGAGCCAGAGCCACCTCCTCTAGAAAGGACAGACAGCGTATTTGTAAGTGTGGTGTTTGAATTCTTTGACATTCAAAATAACTGAGGCTGTAGTAGTTGAATGATTCTGGTTATTTTACCAGGTCAGGGTTAGTAACCTGCTGGGCAGAAGGTTTGTGACAAAGTTGTTAGTTGGAGGTGTTGGCAAGTAGTCTATTGTTGGGAAAACTTTTTTACAATTCAAATGGTTGGTTTCATATCAATTTAGTTAACCAAGAAGATGCTGAACATTACTGAGACTGAGTCCTCCAGTAGTGAATCTGTAAGTGACGAGGACAAGGAGTATGTCCCTCAAACATCTGAGGACTCAGATGGCTCCTCTGATGAAGAGCCTTTGAAAGTGCAGGTGAGTTACTTTAAATGTGTGAGAACCTTGAATGTCTTACCTGCTGAAGTTACACTGTGAAGATCTGCTCTTGTAGTTTGCTAGTAGAATATGACAAATGGTCTTGCAATTTAAAATGTGTCTATATTGTCTTGTCACGTGTGCATGCACAATTTACAGTTTACTTTTGTTCTTGCTGATTTGCTTTCAAGATTCCACCAAGAAAAGTGTACAAGAGGGTCAGACAACTGCCAGAGGAAAGTGAAAGTGCAGTGGAGAGTAGCAGTACTTCCGTGGTGGTAATGAACGTAAAAAAACTGAAGGATGGGACAAAAAAGTACCATCAGAAAAGAAACTACTGCCTTTTTTGTGATAAATGCTACCAAAAGCTTGCGCGCCATCTCGAACAGAGGCATTCTGATGAGGCAGAAGTGACCAGAGCACTGGCATGTCCAAAAAGATCTAAGGAAAGAAGGCTGCAGTTAGACTACTTACGGAAAAGGTGGAACCGAGCCCATAACGTTGAGGCAATTAGAGACATGTGCCAGGACAAGATTGCACAGGCAGTTCAAAAAGACAGATGCATAATTGCTCTAGCACAGCAAATGCTAAACAAGAAAGGTGCGTCACAGGATGAGCATATCCGCGCAACACTAAGAGAGCTTGGAAGATTATTGCTGGCTGGACAGGAGGTCACTCCTCTGAAGAGTATTGAGCAGTATGTCATGCCATCAAATTTTCATCATTTAATCAGAGCAGTAAAGGTTGTTACCGGTTATGACGAGAACACCAACACCATCAAAAAGTCATCTCTGGCACTAAAACTGGGACATAGCATAAAGAAAGTAGCAGACCTTGTTGCATGTGAAGCCCTCATATCAGGAAATCAAGACAAAGCAAAGCTAATTGAAAACTTCCGCGAGATATATAGAACCCGGTGGAATGAATTAATTTCTGCGTCTGCTTACCGAACACTGCAGGAAGCTAAATGGAATGCGCCTCAGCTTATTCCATTTACTGATGACGTCAAAAAGTTGCACCTTCATCTGGATGAGAAACAGGAGGAGTACTCCAACGTGCTTTCCGGTGACCAGACGCCAAGAAACTGGACCAATCTCGCCAAAGTGATCCTTGCTAAAGTTGTCCTGTTCAATCGGCGTCGACAAGGAGAGGTTTCCAAGATGTTGTTGACGACCTACTTGTCCAGGGTGTCAACACCTGTACATGATGACATCGCTCATGCCTTATCGGAGGTGGAAAAAATGCTATGCAAATACTTCTCACGCATGGAAGTAAGAGGGAAAAGAGGAAGGAAGGTGCCAGTGCTATTGACCCCTGCTATGGTCAAGTCATTGGATCTGCTTGCAAAGGAGAGATCAAATTGCGGGATCCTACCTGACAATGACTTCTTATTCGCAAGGCCTGGCAGTGCATCTCACTTAAAGGGGTCAGACTGCATTCGTGTCTATGCAAGAGAATGTGGAGCTGAGCAGCCGCAGACCCTCTCTTCGACGAAACTAAGGAAGCAAGTGTCCACCTTGAGCAAGGTGCTGAACCTTACAGACACCGAACTTGATCAGTTGGCAGAATTGTTAGGGCACGACATAAGAATCCACAGGCAGTATTACCGCTTGCCAGAGGGGACTCTGCAATTAGCCAAAATAAGCAAAATTTTGATGGCATGTGAGCAGGGAAGGTTGGCAGACTTTAAAGGGAAAACATTGGAAGAGATTACCATAGAGCCCAGAGGTAAGAAGTTGAGGGTGTAGGGAAAATATTTAGTGGACCATGTCCATGTATTGTGCTTATTTTTGCTCATTTGTGTTTTGACTTTTCTAGAAACTGTTCAGGCAATAACAGAAGAGTCGGATGACGAAGAAGAGAGTCTGAATGAAGAGTCCATTGAGGCCAGTGGTAAGGAATTTGTATTTGACTGTAAATAATGTATCAGTAGTGGATAGGAAGAGGTCTTTACTGAAACAGAATAACAACAGTAGAAGAGAATGGAAATGCCAATATTGTCTACATGATTGATTACAATCTTCTAAGTAGATGAACATGATACCATGTTTTTTCAGGATCCAGCTCCTCTGTGAGTCGTATGACCAGTCAAGAAGATTATGGTATGTACTTGGAAACAGAATGATTGTTTTTTCATTTCAGGAAGTTTCCAACATTTCAGGGTATTTTGAAAATGTTGTATTTCCTCTAGACTCATCGGTGCCACCGAGCCAATTCAGTGCAGATGTTTCAGGTAATGTACTGAAACAATTTATATCGTTTTGTCTCATGTTTCAAATAATAACTGCATGCATTAATATGTAATTGGGGGTGGGTGATTTCAGGATAAGGAAAATATTTTTAAAAAGTGTGTTCTCTAATTTTGGTTTTTTAACCGCCTAACCAAAAGTATTTTTAATGCAAGGTTAAGGAGCAGACTTTTAGTCAACCTCTTAAAGAATGGTGGGAAGCAATTTCTTTTGCTTCTGACATTTGTTTTAGTATTTAATATGTTGTATAATTATTAAGTAGTTGTGATTGGCTGTAAAATAACTAGTGTTAGGTTGTGGATAGTTAATGAAGGTCTTATTCTCTTGCACTTTTCCTATGTCAGAATCAGGTTCATCTTCAGAACTTTCGCTGCAGCCTTCTGACTCAGGTATTGTCCTCAAAAAAGTGCTGTAAATTAATTTCCTTTGAACACAGAATTTAAAGTAAACAGAATTAATATGAAATTCACTTTTGAGAAAAACAATTGTGCGTATACTTGGGTTATTCTTCCTTGTTTTTCTAGACTTATCAGTGCGACCCCAGCGCTGTTCCACCCCAAAACGATCATCAGCTTTTAAACCTTCATCTTCATCATCAGACAGCAGAGGTATTTTGGGAAATGTCTTCCTAAGAAGGTCTGTATTTTGTACAATTAATGTATATGAACATTAATTATCTTTCCACTATTCTTTTCTCTACATTTTGTCTCAGTCTCACAAAGATCAACCAGTACAGCAGAAAAGAAGCCTAAAACAACTTATTCAGGTATGGAATGTAAGGGTTCATGTCTGCCTTCATGGTTTCCTGTTAGTTAGATAATTCTAACTGCAAATCAACACTTTATAAGTTAAAAAGCTGATAAGGTCTTTGTCAGTAGTGCTGCTATAAAATACTATGTTACCTTGGTGCTCTTAGGCTTAGGAATTGCAGACATAGATTGTGTAAAAAAATAGAGACACAGAAAGCCTTTAATTCATTTTTTGTTTTTGTTGTTTTGGCCTACTCAACAATGCGTTTGAGCAATTGAAATATGGTTGTCACTCAAATTTTAAAGCAGGTGAATCACATGATCAATGTAGGGCAGGTAGAATCACCTGATAAGTAAAATCTTAAGTAAACTGTAATGTTTTGTTGAATGAAGTATTGATCTTGACTATTGATTCAACAAGTTTTTATGTTTTTAATGCAGGGTCATGTGTTTTTACCAATCAGGTGATCTACGCACCTGCCCTACACTGATAATATTATTGACCTGCTTTGAAGTATGAGCAGCTAATGACAACCATGTTTCAACCAGCATGTTTGCCCTGATGATGGCTTGCTAGGCTGAAAACCCATTTAATGTGTTGCCATTGTTTAATAGCCAAAAATATGAATTAAAGTGTTTTTTACTTGTATCCTCTTGAGTGCATCTGTGTTTTTGTGTTTTGTTTTATTTACTTTTTGCCCTTTCTAAGTTAAAAAGCTGTTTCAATAAGGACTAGGTAAAGAAAGTTCAGTAAAGTTGTTGAGCAAGAGAGAAACGTTTGTGATCATGATTTACAAGTGTTATCTAAATGTTGTGTCTTTCAGACCAGGCACCAAGTTCCCCCCCAAAAAAATGGAGTGACAAGGAAGTTGCTGCTGTGGAGTCGAAAATGGGAAGGTACTGACTGATTGACCTGATTCTAACTTTTTTCTTGATATGCCCACTCACTGCACAATAGTTGCGTTTCAATCCAACTGATGCGAATTAGTGATGCGCATCCGTGGTAATGCACATAAATGTGCATTAATCACCGTTTCCAACACCTGTTGACAGGGACGTTGGAAGTATTTTCTGACGGGGGTTGGTGTCAGTTGTGATCCGGGGCGTACATTTTGACATTGGTTTACTATCTGTCTGTCTTGTTGCTTGTATGTTGTGCATGGGGAAATATTGAAGCCGTCTCATCCTATCCTAAGGTTCATCACAAAGGGCACAACCCCCGGAAAGGAACAATGTGAGGAGTGCATCAGAAGGTGTCCTGAAGCGCTCAAGAACAGGGACTGGAGGGCAGTTAAGTACTATGTCCGGAATAGGATTGTGTCTCTCACAAGGCAAACATGAGGACATGTTTTGTCAGGGGATGTTGGCAGGACATGTTTTTGTTGTCGCGGGGGGGGGGGGGGGGGGGGGGATGGCAGGACATGTTTTTGTTGTCGGGGGAGGGGGGAGGGGGGCGTATAGCATTGGCAACATTGCATTTTATTTGCATTTTTATTTTTTAAAAGTCAGTTGACTTGAAATTACTGTACTGTACTGTAAGTTATTGCACTCTTCACCGGGGGAGGGGGTGGCAGGACATGTTTTTGTTGTCGGGGAGGGGGGGGGGGGGGTATAGCATTGGCAACATTGTATTTTGTTTTTATTTAGTCAACCTCTTAAAGAATGGTGGGAAGCAATTTCTTTTGCTTCTGACCTTTTGCTTTTGACATTTGTTTTAGTATTTAATATGTGGGGGGCACTGATCTCAAAAAGACTGGATAGCGCATCGCATGGTTTCAAAGTGAGGCCACATGCAAATCGTGGCGGCCATTTTGTTGGGACCACTTTCCTGCCTGAGACCAATGATTATGACGGGCGATGAATATTATTTATAAGATATTTAATGAATTTGCATATTAAGCCTTATAGTAATTTCAAGTTTTCATAAACCTTGTTATAGAGCTTGTGTTTGCTTGAATACAAATATTGAAACTTGTTCCTCTATCCTATTTTATTAGTGTTGATGATTAGAACCTGGCCCATTGGTAGCTTTCAATAACTTTATTTCAATAACTGTATTTATAAATCACAAGTTTAATGGATATTTGCAAGCCAGAACATGAAAATACACACTGGGAATGTATTTGTTCCACACTACACAAATAAACAAATAACAAATAAATTCCCACAGTGTGTATTTTCATGTTCTGCTTTGCAAATATCCATTAAACTTGTGATTATAAATACAGTTATTGAAATAAAGTTATTGAAAGCTACCAATGGGCCAGGTTCTAATCATCAACACTAATAAAATAGGATAGAGGAACAAGTTTCAATATTTTTATTCAAGCAAACACAAGCTCTATAACCAGGTTTATGAAAACTTGAAATTACTATAAGGCTTAATATGCAAATTAATTAAATATCTTGTATATAATATTCATCGCCCGTCATAATCATTGGTCTCAGGCAGGAAAGTGGTCCCAACAAAATGGCCGCCACGATTTGCGTGTGGCCTCACTTTGAAACCATGCGATGCGCTATCCAGTTTCTTTTTGAGATCAGTGGTGGGGGGTGGCAGGACATGTTTTTGTTGTCGGGGAGGAGGAGGGGGGGTTATAGAATTTTATTTTCATTTTTTGACTTGAAATTACTGTACTGTAATTAATGCACTCTTCAATCTTTATTTTGAACAGAAAAAGTGTAATAAAAATACAGTTTACAAAGCACAACAATATAATGTCTTTAGTGGTAGTACTAACCTGGTCTTGACCAGCACCTCGCTCTACACTATCGTTTCGTACAAGGATACAAGGATGTTTATTTGTCACATGCATATGATTACTAATGTAAAGAATGCAGTGAAATTCAGTTCCTGTCAAGAGTACAGTACAGAGGGACTGGACATTCAGGTATTGAGAAATTATTGTTTACTGGAGGTGTTAACGTTCGAAAAGACCGGATCAACCCTTGACTGATAGCCTGTAGTATTCTTGCGCTGCTTCACTCTGTTAGCTGCCTGGCCAGGTCATGAATTCTCCTGGAGGAATCCAGATCAATGGCTGAAATCCCAGACGTAGCTACGAAGGGGGAAGATAATCGAGCGGAATTGCGTAGGAAGGCTTTGGCCAGGCTATGGTAGTACAGAAATGAAGGTGAGATAACAGTTACATGGTCAGAAAACTGTTTAACTACAGATGAGGGTGGATAATATTCATAATCCACTCTTTGGTCTCCACTTGGTTTTATACACACACTTGTTTGCCCCGCCTTAAGGGGCGGCGACAAGAGGTCCTAACATGCTGTCAAAAAGTGAGGTTTGGTTTACATGTGTGTTTCCACAGTTTCAAGTGCACATGATCAAACTGATTTTTTTCTGAACCTAGTGATGTCACTTTTACCCCTCTATGTTGACAGGAAAGCAGGGTCCTCAGAATGAATGGCCCTACCTGGAGTCTTAACAAGGTCACAAATGCAAGAATGTGTGTTTGTGT
>NC_137922.1:28265993-28268493 GCF_963457725.1 Sprattus sprattus | reverse complement strand
GAGGGGGCAGGCCTATTCATAGGCAGTGTGTGTGTGTATGTGTGAGGGGGCAGGCCTATTCATAGGCAGTGTGTGTGTGTATGTTTGTGTGTGTTTGGCTTATTCATAGGCAGTGTGTGTGTGTGTGTTTGGCCTATTCGTTGGACCTGTCCACACCCCACGGCACGGCCGCACTTGTTCATACAGAAAGACAGAACTCAGCTGGTTTTAAAAACAGGATAAGAATATATTTTTTTATACACCTAAAACTCAAAAAGGGACAAAGTGTCAGTTGTATATGTTATTGTCATCACAGGTCATAAATCACAGTCCTGACTGCATATTGTTGTCCCACAGTACAAAAGTTGATCGTTAAACTCCGTTTCTATGCACAGACTCCGTGAGGCAGACACACACACACACACACACACTCTTTCTATGCACAGACTCCGTGAGGCAGTGTTGAGTTGAGGCCGTTGCAATGGCAGCGGTCTCGGGGTGTGGGCCAGCTCTGGCTGCCATCGGCGACACACACACACACACACACACAGTACAGCTGGATCAGTTTGGTTGAGTTCACAGGACTGAGGAGGTCTGCTGATATCTTCACAGGGCTCAGGGGGTGTGTGGGAAGGCACACACACAATTCATGTCCTTGCACACCTCCTACCTAAACTCACACTCATAGGTATTGAACACAATCATACACTGACTAACATACTGACATAAAGATCTTCACTAAACACCCGCTGACATCCCCACTGTTTCTACACACATATACACACGTACATCCCCACTGATTCTACACACATATACCCACGTACATCCTCACTGATTCTACACACACAAACACACACACATATACACACGTACATCCTCACTGATCCTACACACACACACACACACACACATATACACACGTACATCCTCACTGATCCTACACACACACACACACACACGTACATCCTCACTGATTCTACACATATACACACATATACACACGTACATCCTCACTGATCCAACACACACACACACACATATACACACGTACATCCTCACTGATCCAACACACACACACACACACACACATATACACACGTACATCCTCACTGATCCAACACACACACACACATATACACACGTACATCCTCACTGATCCAACACACACACACACACATATACACACGTACATCCTCACTGATCCAACACACACACACACACACACATATACACACGTACATCCTTCCTGCTCTTAGTTTTACATGGCACACATAGATTGACACATACAGATCTCTGCTACTCTCTCTCACACACACACACACACACACACACACACACACACACACACACACACTTCTAACAGTTCAGTTGTTCAGCTCAGTTGGATGACCTCGCTCTGAGGTCACAGTCTAGAATCCTCTCGGCTGATTGGCTGGCACAGCCAGTGAGTGGTATCCATGGTGACATCCGGTGGTGAGTCTGGTGTCCTCCGGTGTCTCGACCCACAGAAATCCATGATCACAGGATCAGACGTCTCTTCCCACAGGGTTACAGCCAATCAGAAGGCTCAGAGCGGTGCGGACATCTCCTCCCACAGGGTTACAGCCAATCAGAAGGCTCGGAGCGGTGCGGACGTAGAAAATAAAGCACGGTGGGAGGGAGGGAGAGCGGGAACACATCCTCTCCAGCAGGAGGACTCCAGCAGGGACGGGGAGACGCCAACATGGACAATAGACAGAGAGCAAGAGACGGATAGAGAGAGAGACAGACAGGAAGAGAGGAGAGAGGAAGAGACAGGTAGAGAGGTAGGAAGGGACAGAGCAAGCTCCTCTATATAGAGAGAAGGGGGGGGTGGGGCTAGGAGAAGCTCTTCTATATAGAGAGAGGGGTGGGGTGGGGCTAGGAGAAGCTCCTTTATATAGAGAGAGGGGGGGGGGCGAGGAGAAGCTCCTCTATAGAGAGAGGGGGGGGTGGGGTGGGCGAGGAAAAGCTCCTCTATATAGAGAGAGAAGGGGGGGGGAGCGAGGAGAAACTCTTCTATATAGAGAGGGGGGGGGGGGGGGGGGGCTAGGAGAAATCCCAGAGCCCATCGGGGGTCTCCTCCTGGGAGGGGGAGGGGGTGTGAGAGGATGGAGTGGTGGGGCAGGAGGGGGGGGTGTCGGGGGGGCTGGACAGGGGCAACGCTGGGTACATCAGACTGAGGAAGGAGTCCCTGGTGTGCCTCTTCACCTGGGGGGGGGGGAGAGAGAGAGAGGGAGAGAATGAGAGAGGGAAAGAGGGAGGGAGAGATAGAGGGGGAGAGAGAGAGAGAGGGGGGGAGAGAGAGAGGGAGGGAGAGAGAGAGAGAGGGGGGGGAGAGAGAGGGAGGGAGAGAGAGAGAGACGGAGAGAGGGAGAGAGAGAGAGAGAGAGAGAGAGAGAGAGAGAGAGAGAGAGAGAGAGGGAGGGAGAGAAGGAGAGAGAGAGGGAAAGAGAGGGAGGGAGGGAGGGAGAGAAGGAAAGTTATTAACAGGTAATCTTGA
>NC_137922.1:28253493-28263493 GCF_963457725.1 Sprattus sprattus | reverse complement strand
CTCTCGCTCCCAGTCTGCTGGATGGTGTTGGGTAGGGCTCTATGACTGACTGAGCAGTTGAAAGATGTCGGCGTCTACATTCTCTGGACACAGATTTTCCTCTTGTTGGTTGGAACACCTGATTTGAATGTTGGAACTTATTAAGACAAAGTGGCTATTTAAAGGGTGCCTCATTGTAAGAGGAGGCTGGCTGAGAAAGACTTTTAAGAACACTGAGAACCAGGACTAGTTTTGAGGCATAAGGTGTAACACTTCCCTGCTGAAAGGTGAAAGTGTTTTGTAACTAGTTACTGTTGTTGTGGTTACTGTTGGCCTTGTTTTGTGTCTGTTGTGCCTCTGTTCTGATGGTGCCTCACCTGTGCACGTAGCCCATGTTGTGCAGGTGTAAATGACTCACCTGTGCACGTAGCCCATGTGGTGCAGGTACTGGAGCGCTCTCAGCACACCATAGAGAAGGTAGGCGATCAGAGACTCACTCATGCCGTCAGGGAAGAAGGACCGCAGCAGGGAGTCAGCAGACCCTGATAGGAGACGAGGAGAGGACCACAGGACACACACACACACACACACACACACAGGACAGCATGATATGGACAGACACAAAACATGACAGCATGTGAGAGCAAGAGAGTGAATGTGTGTGTGAGAAAGAGAGCGAGTGTGTGTGTGTCAAAGACTGACAGACAGGGAGACATGGGCAGAGAGAAAGGGAGGGAGAGAGGAAGACAGAGAAAGAGAGAGAAGGACAGAAAGAGAGGAGAGAGAGGGGGAAAGAGAGAGAGAGAGAGAGGGACAGAGAGAGAGAGAGAGAGATTGAGAGAGAAACAGACAGAGAGAGGGGGGGGGGGGGGGGGGGGGTAGAGAGATGGAGAGGTGTTTACCGTAGTCCATGAGTGGTGACAGGACCCAGAGCTGAGAGTGTGAGCTGAAGACCAGACGAGACGTCAGGAGGTTGGGGTGACGGAAGAGACGACACAACAGAACCTCATTCTGAACACAACACACACACACACACAGCATCATTAATCAGTGTGTGTGTGTGTGTGCACGTGCCTGTGTGTGTGTGTGTTTGTGTGTGAGTCTAAGTGTGTGTGTGTGTGTTTGTGTGTCTGTGTGTGTGAGTGTGTGTGTGCGTGTGAGTGTGAGTGTGAGTGTGAGTGTGAGTGTGAGTGTGAGTGTGAGTGTGAGTGTGAGTGTGAGTGTGAGTGTGTGTGGGTGTTTGTGTGTGAGTCTGAGTCTGTGTGCGTGTGCGTGTGCGTGTGCGTGTGCGTGTGCGTGTGCATGTGCATGTGCTTGTGTATTTGAGTGAGTGTGTGTGTGTGTGTGAGTGTGTGTGTGCGCGTGCATGTGCGTGTGCGTGTGCGTGTCCGTGTGCGTGTGCGTGTGCGTGTGCATGTGTGTGTGAGTACCAGCAGGTGCAGCAGCTCCTCCTCTGTGCACTCGTCCAGGTTGGTGGTCTTCACAGCAACCAGACGGCCCGTAGGTTTGTGACGCGCCATACTCACACAGCTCAGGTTACTGAACCCCCTTCCTACACACACACACACACACACACACACGCATGCACACACACTCAAACACACACGCATGCATGCACAGGAGCATGCACGCACTCACGCACACACACACCCATCACACACACACACGCACGCACACACACACGCACAACAAGGACAAGAAAGAGCGGTGACAGAGATAAGGGGAAAGAAAAAGATGGAGAGCAAGAGAGAGAAGCAGAGAGAAAGAGAGCAAGAGAGAGAAGCAGAGAGAGAGAGGGAGAGAGAAAGACAGAGAGAGAGAGGGAGAGAGAAAGAGAGAGAGAGAGGGAGAGAGAAAGACAGAGAGAAAGAGAGAGGGAGAGAGAAAGAGAGAGAGAGGCAAAAAGAGAGAGGGAGAGAGAGGGAGAGAAAGGGAGAGAGAGAGACAAGAGAGAGAGAAGCAGAGAGAGAGAGAGGGAGAGAAAGAGAGGGGGAGGTAGAGAGAGACAAAGAGAGCGAGAGAGAGGGAGAGAAAGGGAGATAGAAAGAGAGATAGATAGAGAGAGGGAGAGAGAGAGGCAAAAAGAGAGAGGGGGGAAAGGGAGAGAAAGGGAGAGAGAGAAAGAGACAAAGAGAGAGAGGGAGACAAAGGGAGAGAGAGAGACAAAGAGAGAGAGGGAGATAAAGGGAGATAGAGAGACAAAGAGAGAGAGCAAGAGAGAGGGAGAGAGAGGGAGCGAGGGAGAGAGAGAGGGAGAGAGAGAGAAGAGAGAGAGAAAAGCGTAGCGTTTTTCTTACCGAGTTCTGACAGCAGATGGTAGTGGGAGGGGTCAGAAGGGAGCGATGAGAGGTCATCTGCACTACCAGACACGGAACACACCGGAACATCACTGCCCTGGGAACGACACACACACACACACACACACACACACACATAGTTCACACAGCACACCCTAAAGCCTAAACAGCCTAAACACATGTAAATACACTGGTTACAACCACCGCAGGATAATGTTATTCCAGTGACTACCACATGATGGCGATGTGGGGCTGGCTCATTATGGAGTGACTGTATGAGATGGAGCTGCATGGTGTGGACACCAGGGGGCGCTGTGCTGGTGTGTGTATGGCTGGAGGCTACATGTCTACACAGGCTGATGGTTGAGAGGACCGCGGTGACTGCTTGTATCAGCACATGTTCCAGTGGGTGAAGATGAAGCGCTGTGGGGCTGCACCATCCCTGACCTGGGATCAGGTTTCTGCTGCGGTAGCCTCGACCTTGACAGTGTGTGTTTGTGTGTGTGTGTGTGTGTGTGTGTGTGTATGTGTGTGTGTGTGTGTGCTACGACCCCCCAGGCAGCACTGGTCCCGACTCAGCCGCAGCAGCAGCCTCTCAGCAGACGGGTCACAGGGAGAGGGCTGATGCTGAAAACACCGCAGCAGGAGGGGCACCGCAGAGACCATGGCAACCAGAGTATCTTCAGGTAGCAGGAAAAACCATGGCAACCAGAGCATCCTCATGTAGCAGGGGAAACCAAGGCAACCAGAGCATCTTCACGTAGCAGGAGACACCGAGGCAACCAGAGCATCTTCAGGTAGCAGGAGAAACCAAGGCAACCAGAGCATCTTCAGGTAGCAGGAGAAACCAAGGCAACCAGAGCATCTTCAGGTAGCAGGAGAAACCAAGGCAACTAGAGCATCATCACGTAGCAGGAGAAACCAAGGCAACCAGAGCATCATCACGTAGCAGGAGAAACCAAGGCAACCAGAGCATCTTCACGGAGCAACCAGGTTCCCACATAGCAACCTGAGCATCTACACTTAGCAGGAGAGAACGGGGATGATAGGACAATGACAATGACAATGGCTGCATGAATGTTTTACTAATTCAAACAATTCAACTCCAACCAGCTGACTCACCAGTGATGAACACATGGCCTTTCTCTGATCAACATGCATTTGGGTCAAACATCCGAAATATGGATTTGACATAGAATACATCGAAAGTCCCTGCATGGGATCAAAACAGGTGATCTTATCTTATGTAGAATAGTCCCTGTGGATCAATACAGGTGATCTTATCTTATGTAGAATAGTCCCTGCGGATCAATAAAGGTGATCTTATCTTACAAGTATGTAGAATCCCATTGCAGGGGTGTAAACTGAAGCACAGATTACTCTGGTTAAATAGCAGCCGCTCTGCCAGTTACCCTTAGCATATAGACTGGGGCACATACTAGGCTGGGCTGATAGGCTGGGGCTGATAGACTGGGGCTGATAGACTGGGGCTGATAGACTGGGGCAGATAGACTGGGGCTGATAGGCTGGGGCAGATAGGCTGGGGCTGATAGGCTGGGGCAGATAAACTGGGGCAGATAGGCTGGGGCAGATAGACTGGGGCTGATAGGCTGGGGCAGATAGGCTGGGGCAGATAGGCTGGGGCAGATAGACTGGGGCAGATAGACTGGGGCTGATAGGCTAATGCTAAGCTAATTACAGTAATCCTGCAATATTCCTCCCCCATGAAAGTTCCGTAGCTCTGCTGCACCTTGGGTTCTGCCCAGAACTCCAGAACTCCAGACTACATAGACACATCTCACTCCAGAATTCCAGAACTCTAGAACTCCAGACTACATAAACACATCGCATTCCAGAACTCCAGAACTCTAGAACTCCTGACTACATAGACACATCTCACTCCATAACTCTAGAACTCCAGACTACATAGACACATCTCACTCCATAACTCTAGAACTCCAGACTACATAGACACATCTCACTCCAGCACTCCAGAACTCTAGAACTCCAGGCTACATAGACACATCTCACTCCAGCACTCCAGAACTCCAGGCTGTATGGACACACAACTCACAAACACTGTTTCTAATGGTGCACTGCCGGGATGACTGCACTGGCCTCCGCCTCTCCGCTCTGCTCTTAGTTGTCCGATCCGTGTGTGGGATACAAAATATACCCGCACCGCACCTCTCCCCTCCGCTCCCCAAAGTGCTCGAGGGAGCTTCCCTGACGCATTCAGCTTGGCACACATTAGATAAGGGGCATGTCCTACAAACAGGCCGACGCCACTGAGCACAGACATGCATTAACTTCACTGAGCACAGACATGTATTAACATCACAGATTGACATTATGACATCTTTATAAGGTAGCAAACCCTAAAGAAACGTCTCCAGCATCTGTGAGCATAAGCACAAACAAGTCCTAAGAATTTTTCTGTGCTGAAGCAATTTGGTGCATGCAACAATAAACACTTTGACTTTGACTTATTAACGTCACACCAAACACTATTTGCTTCTTAGCACCTGGAAATGGTGAAACTACTGACATGAACTGAGAAGAAGGTCATGACCTTAGACAGTGATGGGAAAACTTCACAGAGATGGAACTTCACAGACATTATGACACCTTTCTAAGAAAGCAAACCCTAAAGAAACGTGTCCAGAGTCTGTGAGCATTGAGGGGCTTATTAAGGAGATGCTCTGAAGAGCTTAGAGACGTTGAAGCCATCGGTGGCTCTCACAGCGGCTTCGTTAGGTCAGATCACTCAGGGCAAGACCCAGATGAGTTAACATGGTAGCTCAGTCAAGAGACCATGTCTAACTTCACAGGATGATGGACTCACTCACTCAAGGTGATTATGTAATGAATGAACTAGACAAGAGACCATGTCTAACGTCACAGGATGATGGACTCACTCATGGTGATTATGTAATGAATGCACTAGACAAAGAGACCACGTCTAACTTAACAGGATGATGGACTCGCTCACTCACGGTGATTATGTAATGAATGCACTAGACAAAGAGGACATGCTGTTCTTGAGGCTTGTGAACAAGTAAAGCCACACTGGTAGGTAGGAACCACTCTTCTGGTATGCCACTGCTCCAAGACACAACTACTCAAACTGGGGACTGTTTTGAAAGTAACACCAGACCAAGGGGGAATGCCTGTGGAATGAGTGTGGATTGAAACACGTCAGTAGGAGTGCACTAACCTAGGACTACTCCTGACAGACAGAGGGCGCTGTTTTAACACGTCAGTAGGGGTGCACTAACCTAGGACTACTCCTGACAGACAGAGGGCGCTGTTTCTACACGTCAGTAGGGGTGCACTAACCTAGGACTACTCCTGACAGACAGAGGGCGCTGTTTCTACACGACAGTAGGGGTGCACTAACCTAGGACTACTCCTGACAGACAGAGGGCGCTGTTTCTACACGTCAGTAGGGGTGCACTAACCTAGGACTACTCCTGACAGTAAGGGGGCGCTGTTGCAAAGCGGTGCTACCCAGAATGGGGGTTCGCTGTTCTTTACTAACCAGGCATTGTTGGCTGACGTCCTCATACTGGTCCTCTATGTTGATTGGCTGGACCTGAGAGTGGGAGGAGATGCAGGAGCAGTCCTATTGGAGAGGAGGAGGAGTGATGAGGAATGAGACACGCCCCTGTGAAAGAGGCGGAGTCAGGGATGCAGCACACACCCAATGAGATGACAGGTAGGGGACACTCTCAGAAAACAGCCAATGAGATGACAGATAGGGGACACTCTCAGAAAACACCCAATGAGACAGGTAGGTAACACTCTCAGAAAACAGTCAATGAGATGACAGGTCATCAGGAGTCAGGGGTGCAGCACACACCCAATGAGATGACAGGTAGGGGACACTCTCAGAAAACAACCAATGAGATGACAGATAGGGGACACTCTCAGAAAACAGCCAATAAGATGACAGGTAGGCGACACTCTCTGAAAACCAGGTGCCTTCCAGAGCCTTTCACAACTTCATGCATTATCCTCACCAAAAAACACTTAGTTCTGAAAAATAGCACCGTAAATGGAACCATTATGGGTTCTTCAGAGCGTTCCCTTGTTGGGATAAAAAACCATTACGGGGTCTTCAGAGAGTGTTCCCTTGTTGGGATAAGGCAAAGCACTGGTTTTTCCAAGAGTGTGACCGGGAGGAGAGACATGCCATTCTCAGGAAAGAGAAGTTGTGAGTGGTGATGACCGGCTGCTGGAGGGCAGTTGGTTGCCTGGGCTCCCTCTTTTTTTCATCCCTCTCTTTCTCTCTATCTCTCCCTCTCCTCCTCTCCTCTCTCTCTCTATCCCCCTCTCCATCCATCCTCTCTCTCCCTCTCTTTTTTCATCTCTCTCTCTCCTCTCTCTATCCCCCTCTTCTTCTCCTCCTCCTCTCCTCTGCCTCTCTCTCCTCCTCTCTCCATCCCCCTCTTCTCCTCTCTCTATCCCTCCTTTTCTCTCTCCATCCCTCCTTCTCTCTTCCTCTCTCTATCCCCATCTCCATCCCTTCTTCTCTCTCTTTTCATCCCTCCTTCTCTCTCTCCCTTTTCTCTCTCTCTTCATCCCCCCTTCTCTTCTCTCCTCTCCTCTCTCTCTCCCTTTCTTCTCCTCCTCCTCTCCTCTCCACTTGGTTGTGTTGGCTGGGCGGACAGGAGAGATAACCCAGAGTCACACACAGACAGTGGGCAGCTCGCTCTGGAACTGACCACATCTGTGTCCGACCCGAGCCAGTGCTCAGAACCGGACAAGATGCAGATGCAGATGCAGACCAGAGCACTGCTCTCTGCCAGAGGAATACAAGGATAGCAATGGAGGAGGAATGAGCAATGAACTACCACAGAGAAGAACGAAAGAGGGAATTAGAGAGAGGGAGAGAGAGAGAGCGGGAGAGGGAGAGAGAGAGGGAGATGGAAGGGACGTGGGGAGGGAGAGAGAGAGAGAGAGAGAGAGAGAGAGGGAGCGAGAGAGAGAGAGAGAGGGAGAGAGAGATGGAAGGGAAGTGGGGAAGGAGAGGGATGCTAATGGAGAGCTACTTCTCTCTCTCTAGAGAGGATTCAAGATTAATGGGGAACGTTTATCTGCTAGAAACTCCATGGGAAGGATAGACTATCCACGGTCACAGTAATCAGCACTGACAGGAAGTATAACTCATAACCCTAATATCTATCAAGTACACACACACACACACACACACACACCCAAAACAAGGCTATGCACAACAAACGTGCCCCCCTGAAGTCCAGATGTCAACATGAAGCAAGGTGAAATATGAAGCGCATGCCGAGACGGCTGCGTGTCATTAGTGGCGGGAGATGGAGAGCGCGGGCACTCACCAAGAACGACATGTGTTCCTTTTCGCGGCAACGGCTCTTCACGCGAGGGCATTTATCCGTTTCACGAGATGCGCCTCTGCAAGAATAAAGCAGCGGGGAGGATGAGAAGGAGAGGGACCAGCTCGTGTCTGTGTATGTGTGTGTGTGTGTGAGAGAGAGAGAGAGAGAGAGAGAGAGAGAGAGAGAGAGAGAGATCGGGTAACTGAGTAACACACACATTAAAATCAATGGCAGCGTCAGCTCCCATTTCCTTGCTATTCCCCTCAGGCATTCCCTGTCTCTGCCGTGATGTGGACCACCAGAGTGGCCCGACAAGGGTATCGCGTCGGCGTTGAGCTCACCTGGCTGATACCGGGAGCTCGCTGCGTTTTTCCCTTCCTCATTGGCGCCAGGGCAGAACTGCTCCGTTCGTTTCCTTTGAGGCAAAAATGATTAATACGGATAATATAAAACTATTAAGAGCCAGGCTGCAGGACACGTCATCGTAATATCCATCTGACGACACTTTAACGGTCTATTTGTCTCCATCAGCTGCGGACGAACAAGGATAGAAATGTCTGCACTAAAGCATTGTTGAAAAACTAAACACAGTTCAAAAAGCACACACCCACCTCTATTAATATTTAAATTCCCACAAAATGTTCCATCTTTATGCTAATATCTGACACCAAATTCCTCAGTTTTCCTCAAATTCCTTCGGCGCATCTCGTGCATGCCGGCTGAGATATTGCCAAAACATCGCTGTTCCGGACCACTCGACTGCGTGCGTGCGCATGAACGGACGCGTTTCTCCAAGAATGGATGTCGGGAGCGCGTGTTCCTTTGACTCCAGCACGAGGGCGCAAAGAATAGGCGCTTTGACCGTGAACCGTTATTCGCAACGACGGGACGGGAGGTCGCATCAGTTCGGTCATGATGCGGCAGATGCCATACTGTGACAGTTGATGAGGTGTTTGTTTATCGATGTAAACAAAATGATTTCATTATAAACAATAGCCTACATGGATTTTGGTTTTGTAGACCTGTATTATTCTTTTCAACATAGGCCTAAATGCATGTAGGGTCCAGGCACTGGGCTCTGTAAATAATTGTATTTTTATGGCTCTATATTATTACAATTGAATTGAATCGAATGTAAAGAATAGGCTAGCCTATATTTGCCTCCCATCCAGCCTGGATGGAAAAAGATGATAATCTTAGTCATTCCGAATATTGTATCACACTGTGCAATCGTCCTCCGCCGATGTCAACAGGCTAGAGCCAAGCCAACCAGCTCCTCCACCCCAGCCAACCCCATTCAGACCTGTATCTAAACTCTATCGGCTCTCATACACGCATAGGCTCCGATAAACTAATTAAATAGCCTAGCCTGTGGCTTTATGGCTGTACTTTACAGCCTACCGAAGGTCAATGAGTTAATGATTAACTTAATCATTATGCTAAAATATCAGAAACTGCACAAAAGAATGGAAACAAGTTTGTAATTCTTAACAATAGGCTAGCTCCATATTGAAAGGACTTGTTTGCAGACAAGGCTAGCCAAACGTTCAATAATAATCTGGGGTGTTAAGCTACTGCAGCTTAATCGGCTATGATTTGTAGGACATGAATAGTTTGGACATTTAGGGTAGTTGCTATTACGACCCTAATGATCCATGGACATAGTCAAACTCAAAGAATTAAAAACGTAAACATGCCTTTAACAAACTTTAACTGCGACTTTGAACAAGTGTTGGCTAGTGTTACTCGTAGTCTAAACTTACCATGGTTTTGATTTAGAATAGGAAACGGCAACTCACAAACTGAAACTGTTGTAGCTATATCTTTCGACACGTCAGAAAACCATGTCAGATATTTATACACACGAAAATGAATCTTTCTTGAAAATCAAAAACATTCTCAAGTGGGCTGTTCCAACGTTTCTCCCTTCGCCCAGCTGATCTGACGCAATGACGCTCCATACGTAGGATATGCCATAACAAAATAAAGGTCCTTAAAATCTAATGGTCAGTTATGTAAATGGTCAAACAGTATGTAACCAATTTAACCAATACATATAGTTTTCTTATCAAATATCCTTCGATATATCTGATATGCAGAGCTCGTGTGATAAACTTACTTTAACTTTTATCTTCAAACACAGGCGTCCCATATTGATGGCGTCATAAGATAATTGCATGTCCTCTCTTGATGTCGTAATGAAGCCGTGTAGTTCCCCAACACTGCCCACTACTCCTCCCTTGCCTCTTCATTGTCTAACGTTAGATCCGAAACTGACAGGAGCACATGCACGGATGAGGGCGTTTAAAAACATCTTTGACAGGTATGTGTTAATTTATAACACTTTAAGCCCACTCGTTTTATACATGT
>NC_137922.1:28238493-28240993 GCF_963457725.1 Sprattus sprattus | reverse complement strand
CACCACACATGGCACACACACCACACATGGCACACACACCACACATGGCACACACACCACACAGAGCACACACACCACACATGGCACACACAGAGCACACACACCACACAGAGCACACACACCACACATGGCACACACAGATGCAGAGACGCTCTTCCTCCTGTCATTCTTTCACTGAAGACTCTGACTCTAAAATCAACGTACTCTCTGACACTGATCTCCTACTCTGCTCTCTCCTTCTTTCTCTCTATCCTTCCTTCCCTCCCTCTCTCCTTCCTTCTTTCTGTCCTTCCTTCCCTCCCTTCCTTCCCTCCTCTGCTCTATCTACCCTCTCACACTTCCTCTCTTGCTCTCTCCCTCTCTCTGTCTCTCTCTTATCTCTCCCTCTCTCTCCCTCTCTCTCTCTGTGTGTGTCTCTCTCCCTCTCTCTCTATCTCTCTCTCTCTCTCCCTCTCTCTCTCTAGCCTTTCTTGCTATGGAACCCACTACCTTCTCTCACCCTGGCTCCCACAGCTGTTCCAAAGGTAATCAGCCTGCCTGCCTGCCTCTCAACCTGTCTGTCTGTCTGTCTGCCTGCCTGCCTCTCAACCTGTCTGTCTGTCTGCCTGCCTGCCTGCCTGCCTCTCAACCTGTCTGTCTGTCTGCCTGCCTCTCAACCTGTCTGTCTGGCTGTCTGCCTGCCTGCCTCTCAACCTGTCTGTCTGTCTGCCTGCCTGCCTCTCAACCTGTCTGTCTGTCTGTCTGCCTGCCTGTCTGCCTGCCTGCCTGCCTCTCAACCTGTCTCAATCCCGAGGGAAATTTAGGAATTGTAGAGTACTATGGAGTGGTGGGTTAGTCTAGGAGGCAGTCCCCACCTAGTGTCGCACGCCTAGAAGCCAGTGTGTGTGTGTGTGTGTGTGTGTGTGTGTGTGTGTGTGTGTGTGTGTGTGTGTGTGTGTGTGTGTGTGTGTGTGTGTGTGTGTGTGTGTGTGTGTGTGTGTGTGTGTGTGTGTGTGTGTGTGTGTGTGTGTGTGTGTGTGTGTGTGTGTGTGTGTATGCATGCCGCATGTGCGTGCACAAGCAAATGTCTATCTGTGTCTCTTTGCTACGTAGGCAAACAGTGCTCGCATAGATGTGTGTGTGTGTGTGTGTGTGTGTGTGTGTGTGTGTGTGTACACTGACTCTTCTCTGCCCATAGTCCCCAGTGCTGAGAGGGTGGAACAGATGACAAAGAACTACAATGACATTGAAGTGTGTGTGTGTGTGTGTGTGTGTGGTTGTAGTCCTCAGTGCTGAGAGGGTGGAACAGATGACAAGGACCTACAATGACATTGAAATGGTCACACAACTCCTGGCAGAGGTAAGCCTTCATGATTGGTTGGTCGGGTTATTCTGAATGGATTGTGATTGGTTGGTTGACGACGCTGTGGCTCTCTGATTGGCCAGAGGGACCGGGACCTGGAGCTGGCGGCTCGGATTGGTCAGTCGCTCCTGCAGAGGAACCACGTGCTACAGGAACACAAGGAGTCAATTGAGGAGCAGCTAGCACAGGCACTGGACAGGGTACGCACACGCACACACACACACACACACACACACACACACACACACACACACACACACAGGCACTGGACAGGGTACGCACACACACAGGCACTGCACAGGGTACACACACACACACACACACACACAGGCACTGGACAGGGTACACACACACACACACACACACACACACAAACACACACACAAGCACTGGACAGGGAACACACACACACACCAGACCACACCATACACACACACACACACACACGCACACACACACCAGAGGAGGTTCTTCCATTGAGGAAACGGAGGAAGAACCTCCCCAAACTTTTTGAGAAATGTATTTTTGTAATTGAACTGACTAAACTCCTTTAAAAATGCAGTTTGATATCAGTATTTAATACTATGCATATAATAATTTGTTTCCCTGAGTTAAAATAACATTAGCACCCCCTATCGTAACAAGAAATTACTGCACGGAGGACATCCTCCCTTTGGCTCCCATTGAGATCAATGTAATCTGTCTCTGATACTGGCGGTTCTTGGGGCTCATTCACTTACATTGCCCAGGGGAGGAAAGACCTCCCTAGCGTCTGAGTCTGCGCCAACATCGCTTAACCAATAAACAACGGATTTGGCGTTGGAGGGAGGGGATTAGACATTAATACCATTCTCTGCAGAAGGATATCGATAACACGTCACCCTTAAAGATTGTTGTAGAAAGATGGCAAATAAAGAGGATGTGCAATGGAAAACGAAGATATTGTTCATGTTTTATTGAGAGAGAAGGTTAGTATCAAAACAACAGGGAAACCTGTTCCAAAACTCCAAGTCACTAAACCCAATGGTAAAACCGCTGCCGTTAATGCTAACTGGTATGCAAAATACTTATAGCTCACTGGTACCATAAAAAAACACTCGGCTGTACTGTTTTGTTTTTAAATCGTTCATACGCCTATTGTTAGTCTGACTGTTCACG
>NC_137922.1:28228493-28233493 GCF_963457725.1 Sprattus sprattus | reverse complement strand
CGAATCGAATCTTTTAATTTCATAAGGACGGAGCCTGGTAACGAGGGATTTGCGTAAACACGGACACTGCCGATTGTGATGAACTGGCTGTAGTACATACCCCACGCCTGTTGGTGGCACTTTAGCGCTGCTACAGACAACTGAAAAAAATGAAAAAACTTAGAAGAAAAGACAGTCGCACATGGATAAACAAGAACATTAGTCAAGTTACAATTAGCAACGTTTAGCCTAGCCGCATAGCCTACATTTAATCTGCACAGTAATACCTTATGGTGGTTAATAAAATCAGTGGTCAAATCAGACTGTAGGTTATGCGAAAATGAATTCTATTTTGTATTGATAATAAATAGTTTGGAACAGAGAAACAAAGCAATGTGAACAAACATGAAATGTCTGTGAGTTGTCTTGGAGAGTCTGCTTGAGTACGAGAGACCACAATGCAAGTGGTGTGGATCCTTAATGGTTTGATGGAAATACTATTTCATGGTTTTATTACTAACAAGAAATGTATGCTATTGTTGAGGGCTTTGTCCTTCACAATTGTACCTCTTAAGTGACGTTAATGCTAGCTATCATTGTCTGAAAGGACAAGAGCTAACTTAGCATTCATCTTTATTATAGAACGTTTTGAAACCTTACGTCTGTAATACATATTTGTATTATATATTTTTTTTTAAGCTGGAGTGCTTCCTCACTGGCTGCGCCATGGCAACCCATTCAGTTATTAAATAATGCCGGTTGTGTCCGGTGTTCTACCCCCGATTCGAATCGTTGCAGATACTGTGTGCGGATAGAGAGTGTTTGTCTACATGATAGGGCTATCTGTATTCTCAACAGCACGGACGCCGACAAACTAGACTTCGTCTGTATTGGGCCTAAGTAACATCACCCTCAATCTAGTGTGTGTGTGAATGAGTGTGTGTGTGTGTGTGTGTGTGTGTGTGTGTGTGTGTGTGTGTGTGAATGAATGAGTGTGAGCGGGACAGTGAAGGCATTCATGATTGATGTGAAATGTGTTAAGTGTTTTATCTTAGTTTTTGTCCATGTGTCTGTATGTGTGTTTGTGTGTGTGCGTGTATGTGCGTGCGTGCATGCGTGTGTGTGTGTGTGCGTGCGTGCATCCGTCCTTGTGTGTGTGTGTGTATTTAGCTGAAGGAGCTTGCGGAGCGGAACATGGAGTGTGTGGGGATGCTGCAGGAGTCTCAGGAGGAGAATAAGGAGCTGAGGAGCAAACAGATGCCTTCAGCAGGCCTCCGCAGACACACACCCTACGGCCTCTTCCCTATGGTAAGACACACACAAACCTAAAACTCTGTTTGACCTACTGCACACGCAAACACATTTTTTAAAAGAAATAATCGTTTTCCGTGATAAAACCTCCGTCTTTGTGTAAATTAAATGCCAAACTGCTGGAAAATATATGCATTTTCCCACCGGGGTCTTTTTTATCCTTCTTAGTTTTAGTCTAGTTTTCGTCGACGAAAAGTCAGAACATTTTAGTCTAGTTTTAGTCACATTTCAAAGTCTACCATATAGCCACATTAAACTCCTTTCCTTCCCTTCTCAGGCCCAGTAATGGCTATATGGTAGACTTTGAAATGTGACTAAAACTAGACTAAAATGTTCTGACATTTTCAAGTGTTCATTAAGGTGACGACAAGGGGAAAAAAACTGTTCCTGTGTCTGGTGGTTTTGGTGTGCAGGGATCTGTAGCGCCTGCCAGAGGGGAGGAGCTGAAACAGATTATGTCCAGGGTGTGAGGGGTCTGCAATAATTTTCCCTGCCCGTTTCCTGGCTCTGGTGGTGTACAGGTCCTGGATGGTGGGCAGGTCGGCACCAATGATGATTTCTGCTGATCTGACTGTCCGTTGTAATCTGTTCCTGTCCAGTTTAGTGGCCGATCCAAACCAGACAGTGATAGATGAGCAGAGAACAGACTCAATGACTGCAGTGTAAAACTGGATCAGCAGCTCCTGAGGCAGGTTGTACTTCCTGAGCTGGTGCAGGAAGAACATCCGCTGCTGGGCCTTTTTGGTGACTGATCTAATGTTTGGCTCCCACTTCAGGTTCTGGGAGATTGTGGAACCCAGAAACCTGAAGGATTCCACGGCAGACACAGTGCAGTTCAGTATGGTGAGGGGGGGCAGTGATGGGGGGTTCCTCCTGAAGTCCACTATCATTTCAACAGTTTTGAGCAAGTTCAACTCCAGGTTGTAGCGACTGCACCACAGGGCGAGCTGTTCAACTTCCCTCCGGTATGCAGACTCATCTCCATCTCGGATGAGGCCGATGATTGTAGTGTCGTCTGCAAATTTCAGGAGCTGAACAGATGGGTCTCCTGAGGTGCAGTCATTTGTGTACAGGGAAAAGAGCAGCGGGGAGAGCACACATCCCTGGGGAGCACCAGTGCTGACTGTCCTGGTGCTGGATGTTATTTCTCCCAGCCTTACCTGCTGCTTCCTGTCTGTCAGGAAGTTCGTTATCCACTGACAGGTGGAGGCGGGCACAGTGAGCTGGGTGAGTTTGGTGAGGAGGGCTTCCGGCATGATGGTGTTGAACGCCGAGCTGAAGTCCACAAACAGCATCCTAGCATACGTCCCTGGGGAGTCGAGGTGTTGTAGGATGTAGTGCAGTCCCATGTTTACTGCATCTTCAACTGACCTATTAGCCCGGTAGGCGAACTGGAGAGGGTCCAGCAGGGGGCCTGTGATGACCTTCAGGTGGGACAACACCAGTCTCTCAAAGGACTTCATGACCACAGACGTCAGAGCGACCGGCCTGTAGTCATTCAGGCCAGTGATGGAGGGTTTCTTGGGAACCGGAATGATGGTGGAGCGTTTGAAGCAGGAGGGGACTTCACTCAGCTCGAGAGATCTGTTGAAGATCCGTGTGAAGATGGGGGCCAGCTGGTCAGCGCAGACTTTCAGACAGGAGGGTGACACATCGTCTGGGCCTGGAGCCTTCCTTATCTTCTGTTTCTGAAAGAGCTGACACACATCTTCTTCACTGACCGTCAGTGCCGGGGTGGAGTTAGGAGGGAGGGGGGAGGTGATGGCAGGGGGTGCAGTTAGTTGGATAAAGTCTGAGTTAGAGCGGGGAGTGGATGTAGGGTGATCAAACCTGCAGTAAAACTCATTCAGATCGTCAGCTAGTTGAGGGTTCACTGCAGTGTGGGGGGACGGTTTCCTGTAGTTGGTGATGTCCTGCAGGCCTCTCCACACTGACGCAGGATCGTTGGATGAGAACCTGATTTTAAGCTTTTCAGAGTAGCTCCTCTTTGCTGCCCTGATCTCCTTTGTCAGTGTGTTCCTGGCCTGGTTGTATAGGATCCTGTCCCCACTCCTGTAGGCCTCCTCTTTGGCCTTCCGAATTTGTCTGAGCTTTGCTGTAAACCACGGTTTATTATTGCTGAAGGTGCGGAAAGTTTTGGTGGGTACACACATGTCCTAAGATGTAAGATGTCACAGTGTCAGTAAGTTCGTCCAGGTCTTTAGATGTAGCCTCAAAAACACTCCAGTCAGTGCAGTCAAAGCAGGCCTGTAGCTCCAGTTTTGACTCGTTGGTCCATTTTTTCACTGTCTTGACTACAGGCTTTGCAGATTTTAATTTCTGCCTGTAGGTTGGGAGCAGATGGACCAGGCAGTAATCAGAGAGTCCCAAAGCTGCACGGGGAACAGAGTGATATGTGTTCTTTAAAACTGTATAGCAGTGGTCCAGTGTGTTTTTGTCTCTGGTCGGGCACTTAATCTGCTTCCTATATTTTGGCAGTTCATTGCTGAGGTTTGCTTTATTAAAATCCCCAAGGATAATGAGAAGGGAGTCTGGATATTTTCTCTCCATGGTGATTATCTGGTCAGCCAGGTGCTGTAGCGCCTCGCTAACGCAGGCCTGAGGTGGAATGTAGACACCGACCAGAATGAAGGAAGAAAACTCACGCGGAGAATAAAACGGTCTGCAGTTGATGGAAATAGTCTCTAGGTGTGGAGTGCATATTATCCTTAATACTGTGACATCTGTACACCAACCTTCGTTAATGTAGAAGCAGATTCCGCCTCCCCTAATTTTCCCCGTTAATTGTTTCACACGGTCTGCACGGTGGAGTTGGAAGCCCGGCAGGTGTAGAATGCTGACAGGGGTGGACTCACCAAGCCAGGTTTCAGTAAAACACAGGGCAGCAGAACGTGAAAAATCCTTGTTAATCCTATTTAAGAGCAGCAGTTCATCCATTTTGTTGGGCAGAGAGCGGACATTCGCCAGATGTAACGATGGAAGCGGTGTACGGAACCCCCGCTCTCGCAGTTTAACCAGCGCTCCAGCGCGCTTCCCTCGCCTGCGTCTCATCCAAACTCCACAGGGTGCTGCTGCTCCTCCGACCAGAATCTCTGAAAAGGATTCCGGATGTATAAAGACAGGTGGAAAAGTTCACAGAAGGCGCAAGACTCTGTGGCTTGTAGGCCTCTCCAGGTCTCCGTCTAACCATCAGACGACCATGTGTTGGGCAAAGCTGAAAATTTGACTCATCAGAGAAGACGAACTCAGAAGAACCTCCTGTCCGCTTTGGTTCAATCTTTATGGTCTTTTACAAACCTCAGCCAGGCAAAGTACAACGTTGTCCCGGAAGAAAAACTTGCTTCCTTTTGCTCTGACAATGTTCCCCAACTCTGAGAAGTGTTTTTTCCAGCAGGGCAATGCTCCATGCCACACAGCTTGGCCAGTAAAGGTGTGGGTGGAGTACCACCAGATCAGGACCCTGTCATGGCCAGCCCAATTTCGAGACCTAAATCCCATAAAAAACCCTCTGAAATGTGATCAAGAGGAAGATGGATGGTCACGAGCCATGAAAAGAAGCCGAGCTGCTTGAATTCTTGCGCCAGGAGTAGCATAAAGTCACCCAACGGCAATGTGAAAGACTGGGGGAGAGCATGCCAAGACACATGAAAGTTGTGATTTTAAATCAAGGTTATTCCACCAAATATTGATTTCTGAACTCTTCCTAAGTT
>NC_137922.1:28215993-28223493 GCF_963457725.1 Sprattus sprattus | reverse complement strand
CGCCTTTTCAGAGCAACCAATGAAAGCCATTGGGTAAAGACTGGGAGGATGGAGTGGCTTGCACTGACAGAACAGATTTTTATTACTTGTATTGGCTCCGCCCAGTTCCCTTCCCCATCCAATGAAATTACTCTTTAGTTTGCTAGCGAGGAGACCTTGTTTGTTTTATGTTTTTAAAAAGCACAATTGACATGTTTGAGACGGGAAACTTTATTGCCACAGTGTGTGTTTGACGTTCCAGTGGTTTTCAGTGGCCTTCGCATGTCTGTCAGGGGTAGAAGCGCCTGCCTATCCAACTCTTTTCCTGCTCTACTTCCTCTTCCTGTTCCTCTACCTACCACTTCCTGTTTGAACATATCTTGTTCCTGTTTCTTTGTATCTCTGTTTCCTGTGAACTCTGGAATCTCACAAGACCAGCCTGAAAAAAAGAGGGAACAAGGAAGTAGATATACTCATTTATATGAGTTTGTACTATTGAGGAAAGAAAAAGGAAGTTTATGAAGGTTGGGATGTGGACGGTCAGTAGATAACTATCAGGTGGGCGACAGACAGACAGACAGACAGACAGACAGACAGACAGACAGACAGACAGACAGACACTGGAGGCAGACACACACACACTCACACACACACACACACACACACACACACACACAGGAGGCAGACACACACACACACATACATACAGGCAGACACACACACACACACACACACACTGGAGGCAGACACACACACACCAGAGGCAGACACACACACATAAACTCACTGGTTTGAGGTTTTGCAATTACACAGTACCACTTGTACTGAATGAAACGAATCTCGATCCAAAGACAGGTGAGAGACAGACAGACAGAGGAGAGGTGGAGAAAGAGAGAGAGGTAGAGAGAGACAAAGGTAGTGAGAGGGAGAGACAGAGAGAGAGAGAGGTAGAGAGCGAAAGAGTGAGAGAGAGAGAGCAAGAGAGAGAGAGAAGTATGTCATGATCGAGGGAACAAAGAAAGTAGGGTGATGGTGGCGGTCGAGCTTCCAGAGTTTCACTCTTTTCTTTTTGATAATTTTTCTTGTGTTGTGTTGAAGCCTTGGGCCTAAAGCCCCCCAGTCCACCAGTCTATCCTGTACATACCTGAATCTGTAGTCTCATAACTCTAGGGACTCTGGTCTACGCTAGACTAAACTAGTTGATGTCTGATGATCTCTAAAGGCCTCTCTGGTCTACGCTAGACTAAGCTAGTTGATGTCTGATGATCTCTAAAGGCCTCTCTGGTCTCGCTCTCTAGGCTTTCAGTATAACTCCATTAGAATTGTTCGCTTTACTGCCATTAGCTAGCCAAAGCCATCACGTCCAGCAGAGGGCAAGGTGACGGACACACTTCCTGACTACAACAACCATGATGCACTGCTGTGCTGTCCCGAATGAGTGCATATTATCAGCACAGCTCCGTCTCCTCAGGGCTGGAGGGTAAGAGACCGAAACATGAAGATAAGAGACAACAGCTGCCTCTCAAATGGATCCCGCATTCACCTTGTACTGATCCAGATGTGCTCCAGAGTTAGCTGTTAGCTCCAGAGTTAGCTGTTAGCTCCAGAGTTAGCTGTTAGCTCCAGAATTAGCTGTTAGCTCCAGAGTTAGCTGTTAGGCTTCACCGTGTATGGATCCAGATGTGCTGCTGAGTTCTTAGCAGTGTTTTCTTTTTTGACCTGTGGAAATGTGAGGATTGTGTTTAGGTTGGGGCTCTGTGACTGGATCGGTTAGCTTCTCTTCTACCTTCATCCATTGCTCTCTTCCTCTCTGTGTTGGGCTTTACTCCCTTAAAGGTGTTGGTCATGGTAAGGGTGGCGCTAACTAGCATAACTAGCACGTTCTTATCCAGGAAGCACAAGGGCTCAATATACCAAGTGCTTACTCTAGGGTTCAAGTGCTTACTCTAGGGTGTTGGGTGTAGTGCCAGCCTATAGTTAACCTATCCTGTCGTATGTCGATGTTACAGCATTGAAAAATGGCAGATTGTAGGAACATTTGTAGGGACTATTTTAGCATGCATAGGAATACAAGGATTGTAGGTGTGAGCAAAGCGCAGAAGGTGAGGAGGGTAGTGAGGTCCCCATAGTGTCTCTTACTGCTGGTTGGAGTCTTTTAAATAGCTGACCTTTCACCTCTGTGACCTCTTGATCTTTGACCCTCTGTGACCCTGATAGCGTGACCTTGAGGTTCACATTGATTCTGCTCCGTCCCACTGATGTCCATTTCATTCATTTAATGCACTTTTGTTTCAGATTATTATTATTATTATTATTAATATTATTACTACTTCTATTATAAGGGACAGATATAGTTATTATGTGACATTAGTATTAGGTTTAACTAATATGCTTTATCATCGGAGGTCGTAAGACCTCATCATTTATTTAACACCATTTCATTTAGGAATGAGAATTTTAATTAATATACAGCGTAGCCACTCACACACACACACACACACACACACACACACACACACACACACACACACACACACACACACACACCCACGCTTGCTCTTGTTTCATATACAGGGTAGCCAATACAGCTTGCTCTTGTTCGTGTGCTTACACAAGCCGGGAAGGTGAAAGCGCTTGTGTGTGTAAACGTAACCCGTGTGAAAAGCAACCAAAAATACTTCTCATGTCGTCCACTCTCTAAAACTGAACAGGTTTGTGTTGTCTTCTAGCGTCTGTGATATAACCATGACAACCATCAGGGATGTCATCAGTGTGACTCTGGGCTTCTCTGCTATTGGCTGGCATTAGGAGGAGGGGTGGGGCTTAGTGATCCCTGTCATTCCATTAAGGGTAGAGGCTGGTGCTTATCGATGATGTCACTAGCAGAAGCAAGCTTTGAAGCATGCCTGTGTATGTTTGTGTGTGTGTGTGTGTTTTTGTTTGTTTGTGTGTGTGCATGTGTGTGTGTGTTTGTGTGCGTGTATGTGTGTGTGCGCGTGTGTGCGCGTGTGCGTGTGTGTGTGTGTGTGTGTGTGTGTGTGTGTGTGTTTGTGTGTGTGAGAGAGATGGACCTTTGTGACGCTCCTCTGTGCTTGGCCTTTGTAAAGTTCCCATGATTCATCCTGTTGCATTTTTTTATAAAATAAATAAATTGAAAAACATCTGCTTTCGATTTCATGTTATTTCAAGAAGGTCTTTTAAAGTTCTGATTTATCAAAAGCATTATTGGCACCCTTAGTGAATGTGCCCAAAACAGGCTATGAAAAAATATTTGTTTGCTGTTTATCGTCTTGGTCTTTCACTCAAAATATTTACAAAAATCTTACCTTTTCATTGAAATAATTTTTTTTTTTTCATTAAATAAATACTATTCTCCTAAACAGGTGTGCCACAATTATTGGCACCCGTTAATTTAATGTTTTGAGCAGCCTCCCTTTACCAAGATAACAGCTCCAAGTCTTCTCCTATAATGCGTGATGAGGTTGGTGAACACATGGCACAGACCTGAGACCATTCCTACATACAGTATATCTGCAGATCCTTCAGATTCAGAGGTCAACACATTTGCAGATTCGGCTTCAGCTCTTCCCACAGATTTTCTATGGGGTTTAGGTCTGGGGACTGTGATGGCCATGGCAAAACCTTTATTCTGCTGTCGGTGAACCATTTTTGTGTTGATTTTGAGGTGTGCTTCGGATCATTGTCCTGCTGGGAGGTCCAACCGTGGCCCCTTTTAAGCTTCCTAGAGGGGGGCTGTTAGGTTTTTATTTAATATCTGCTGGTATTTGATGGAGCACATGATACCATGTATCCTAACAAGATGTCCAGGGCCTTTGGAAGAAAAACAGCCCAACAACATCAGAGATCTGCCACCATACTTCAATGTGGCTATGGGGTGCTCTTCTGTATGGCTATCTTTCTGTCTACGCCAAACCCACCTTTGATGTTTGTTGCCAAGAAGCCTTATTTTGGTCTCATCTGACCATTTAACTGTAATATAAAAGTCTGACTTACATTTGGCAAACTCTAGGCACTTTAGTTTGTTGTTGATTGACAGCAAAAGCTTTTTTCTGATAACCCTCAAAAACAACTTGTGGTGATGTAGGTGCAGTCTGATGGTAGTTTGGAGACTTTCTGACCCCAGGACTTAACTAACCTCTGCAATTATCCAGCTGTGATCCTTAGAGATTCTTTTACCAGTCGAACCATCCTCCTCACGGTGTGTGGGGTTAATTTACAGATAGGTCCTCTTCCAGGCTGATTCCTGACATCTCCTGTCGCTTTTAACTTCTTAACTATTGCCCTGATAGTGGAAGTGGGTATTTCCAACTGTTTAGATATTTTCTAATTTCCCTAAATCCGGATTTCAGCAGCTCCACAACTTTTTGTCGCACTTTGACACTGAGTTCTTTTGTCTTTCCCATCTTGATGAATGACTAAGGGTATTTGGCATGTGTCACCTCATATTTATACCTCAGTGAAGCAGGAAGCCATGGTTGACCACTTAAGAGTTTCTAATGAAACAGGTGAACTCAAAAATGTAAAACATGACTGGTAATATACTTCAGTTAGATTTTAATTATAGGATTTTCTAGGGGTGCCAATAATTGTGGCACCCATGTTTTGGAGAAAAATATTTTATGTAATGCCAAAAAAATTATTTCTTGCAAGAATTTTACTTTGATGAAAAGGTAACATTTTTGTGAATATTTTGAGGGAAAGACCAAGATGATAAACAGCAAAGATATATTTTTTCATAGCCTGTTTTGGTCACATTCACTTAGGGTGCCAATAATTGTGGAGGGCACTGTATATATCATATGACCACTGGTGTTATAGATCATATGGCCACTGGTGTTATAGATCATATGACCACTGGTGTTATAGATCATATGACCACTGGTGTTATAGATCATATGACCACTGGTGTTATAGATCATATGACCACTGGTGTTATAGATCATATGACCACTGGTGTTATAGATAATATGACCACTGGTGTAATAGATCATATGACCACTGCATATATAGACGACACAGGCTAAGTGAGGTCACCAGTGGATCAGTGACCCGTGCATCCCTGTCCGGGTCTGAGTCCACATGTTCTGTTGGTACTGGTTCTTTTCTGCCCAGGTCATTTGAGCCGTTTAGCTAGCAGACACTTTCACCCACAGCGACTTACACAGTAATGTGGTAATCTGGATTTACATAATAATTAACAGTACCAGTCAAAAGTCTCGACACACCTTCTCATTCAATGTTTTTTCTTTATTTTAAATTTTTTTTTTTATATTGCAGATAAATATTGAAGACATCAAAACGATGAAGGAACACATGGAATTATGTGTTAAACAAAAAAAAGTGTTAAACCAACCAGTAAATGCTTTATAATTTAGATTCTTCAAAGTAGTCACCTTTTGCTTTGATGACAGCTATGAGATGCTTGGAGGCATCCAGGGGCGTCAGATGGCATCAGATTTGTTTGTGTGTGTGTGTGTGTATGTGTGTGTGTGTGTGGGCATCAGGTGGCATCAGAGAGGGCAGATCTTGATGCTTGTGGGCATCAGGTGAGGTGGCATCAGAGGGGGCAGTGTGTGTGTGTGTGTGTGTGTGTGTGTGTGTGTGTGTGTTCAGAGGGGGCAGATCTTGATGCTGTCCGTCTGGGCACTAAACTGCCCGCTGGCGAAGTCCAACCCTACGCCGAGGCCGCAGCCGACCCCGAAGGCGGCGTAGAGGGGCTGCGTGGCGAGCGCGGAGGACCTGAACACGTGCAGCAGCGCCAGCTCATCGTCCACGCCATAGAAGGCCAGCGTCCGCGCCCCCCGGTCCAGGAACACGCCCACGCGCGGCGAGTACGTCACCTGGATCTCCTGCTTCTGATTGGCGTGCAGCGCCGCGCAGCACGTGTCTGATAGCTCCAGGCTCCACGATTGGCTGTTGTAGCCAAGCCCCGCCCTGGAGTCTGCCCCCTTGTGAGGCATGGAGGACGAGGCCACGGCCACAGAGGAGCCCCGCCCCCTCCACTCCACCTCCCAGTAGCAGCGTTCCGCGGCGAGCGGTGACACACACGCCACCTGCGTCCAGCCATCGAAGCGCTGCGGCCCGTCGACACACGCCTGTGTGTGTGTGTGTGTCTGCACCGTCGCCACGCTGTTGCCCTCGGACAGGACCAGCCGCCGGTGGGCGGAGCCTGGGTCAAGGGTCAGGTGACAGGCGTCTGAGGAGGACCGAGAGAGAGGGATGAAGAGAGAGAAATAAATGAAAGACGGAAAGACTGAAATAACGAGGGAAAGGAGGACCAGTGGGATGTTTGTGTGTGTGTTTGTTTGTGAAATTTAGAAGTGTGTGTTTGTGTGTGTGTTTGAGACAGAGGAGGTGCTGTACTCACACTGCAGTGTGTGTGTGTGTGTGTGTGTTTGAGACAGAGGAGGTGTGTGTGTGTGTGTGTGTTTGAGACAGAGGAGGTGTGTATGTGTGTGTGTGTGTGTGTGTGTATACTCACACTGCAGAAACTCGTCTCTGGTCCGAGGCTCCGGTGCCTGGATGCTGTCTATGTCAATCTCCCTCACTGTGATTGGACAGAGAGGAGACAGGATGAGGATACGATTGGATTGGATTGGATTGTATAGAATAGGATATTATAGTATAGTATAGGAGAGGAGAGGAGAGGAGAGGAGAGGAGAGGAGAGGAGAGGAATGGAGAGGAGAGGTGGGGAGAGGAGAGGAGTGGAGTGGAGTGGAGTGGAGTGGAGTGGAGTGGAGTGGAGTGGAGTGGAGTGGAGAGGAGAGGAGAGGAGAGGAGAGGTGGGGAGAGGAGAGGAGAGGAGGAGAGGAGAGGAGAGGAGAGGTGGGGAGAGGAGAGGAGAGGAGGAGAGGAGAGGAGAGGAGAGGAGAGGTAAATGGCCTGTGTGGTTATCAAGACTTTGGTGGAAAGATTTTTTTAAATTTACGAGACTAAACACGTGTGTTGAAGAGAAAAGAGAACTCAAAAGACTGAACGCGTGCGTGCGTGCGTGCGTGCGTGCGTGCGTGCGTGCGTGCGTGCGTGCGTGCGTGCGTGCGTGCGTGCGTGCGTGCGTGCGTGCGTGCGTGCGTGCGTGCGTGCGTGCGTGCGTGTGTTTGTGTGTGTGTGTGTTGAATAGAAGAGAGTACTTACAAGCTGGGAAGGCAGGTGAAGTCATCATCTCAGGTACTGGAGTGTCCAGGAAGAGACCAGGGTTAACTGTGTGTGAGAGATAGAGAGAGAGAGAAAGAGAGAGTGAGAGAGAGAAAGAGATTTCATAGTCATTTGTAGTCGACGTTGTGAATGTGGTGTGCAGTAACTGCACGCCAAGAGGAACTCTTCTGAGCTGATCTTTCACTGTTGTAACTGCAGGGTTAGGGTTCAGGATGCAGGGTCAGGGTCAAGGTTCAGGGTTCAGGGTTAGGGTTCAGGGTAAGGGTTCAAGGTTCAGGGGTCAGGGTTCAAGGTTAGGGTTCAGGGTCTCTTACCTTCTGTAGGTTGGGCACCCCCTGGTGGAC
>NC_137922.1:28188493-28195993 GCF_963457725.1 Sprattus sprattus | reverse complement strand
TCTCTCCCACTAACCACTACTTCTCCTCTCCCACTAACCTCTCTCTCTCTCCCACTAACCTCTCTCTCTCTCTCCCACTAACCACTACTTCTCCTCTCCCACTAACCTCTCTCTCTCTCTCACTAACCTCTCTCTTCCCCTCTAACCTCTCTCTCTTCCCCATCAACCACTCTCTCTCTCCTTCCCACTAACCTCTCTCTCTCTCCCACTAACCTCTCTCTCTCTCTCCCACTAACCACTCTCTCTCTCTCTCCCACTAACCTCTCTCTCTCTCCCACTAACCACTACTTCTCCTCTCCCACTAACCTCTCTCTCTCTCCCACTAACCTCTCTCTCTCTCTCCCACTAACCACTACTTCTCCTCTCCCACTAACCTCTCTCTCTCTCCCACTAACCTCTCTCTCTCTCTCCCACTAACCACTACTTCTCCTCTCCCACTAACCTCTCTCTCTCTCTCACTAACCTCTCTCTTCCCCTCTAACCTCTCTCTCTTCCCCATCAACCTCTCTCTCTCTCTCTCTCTCTCTCTTCCCCTCTAACCTCTCTCTCTTCCCCATCAACCACTCTCTCTCTCCTTCCCACTAACCTCTCTCAATTCAATTTTAATTCAAATGGCTTTATTGGCATGAATGTACGATACAATGTTGCCAAAGCACTAATAATAATAACAATATAATAATAACAATAGTAAAAAATAATAATGGTAATACAGGAACAGATAAATTATGTAAATACAAAATAAACAAATAAACAAATAGACAGAATTAAAGTCATTACAATTCATTAATTATAATAATTACGTAAAGGAAAAAAAAGAAAAAAAAGAAACACGATAAGAATAGATAAAAAACCTATGAGTTCAGGCCTATGTTTATAGGTGGTATGGCCTGCTCTCGGAGGATGTGGCAGGACTGCACATATTCAGATGCCAAAAAGATACATGTCTCAATTACCCCCAGGAGGAATGGCAGTTTCTGTTGGTTACCTCTCTCTCTTCCCCACTAACCTCTCTCTCTCTCTCTTCCCCACTAACCTCTCTCTCTCTCTCTCTCTCTCTCTCCCTTCCCCTCTAACCTCTCTCTCTCTCTCTCTTCTCCTCTAACCTCTCTCTCTATCCCACTAACCTCTCTCTCTCTCTCTTCCCCACTAACCTCTCTCTCTCTCTCTCTCTCCCTTCCCCTCTAACCTCTCTCTCTCTCTCTCTTCTCCTCTAACCTCTCTCTCTCCCACTATCCTCTCTCTCTCTCTCTTCCCCTCTAACCTCTCTCACTCCCGCTATCCTCTCTCTCTCTCCCACTAACCTCTCTCTCTCTCCCACTAACCTCTCTCTCTCTCTCTCTCTCTCTCTCTCCCGCTATCCTCTCTCTCTCCTCTCCCACTAACCTCTGTCTCTCCTTCCCACTAACCTCTCTCTCTTCCCCACTAACCTCTCTCTCTCTCTCTCTCTCCCACTAACCACTCTCTCTCCTCTCCCACTTACCTCTCTCTCTCTCTCTCTCTAACCTCTCTCTCTATCCCACTAACTTCTCTCCTCTCCCTCTAACCTCTCTCTCTCTCTCTCTAACCTCTCTCTCTATCCCACTAACCTCTCTCTCAAATTCAAATTCAAATTCAAATTCAAATGAGCTTTATTGGCATGACAAATATAGTTTGCATTGCCAAAGCATAGCACAGACATAAATCTACACATATCAACAGACAAAAGTGTGCGTGTGTGTGTGTGTGTGTGCGTGTGTGTGACCGTGTGTGTGTGTGATTGTGTGTGTGTGTGTGTGTGTGTGACTGTGGGGGTGTGTGTGTGCTTGTGTGTGTGTGTGTGTGTGTGTGTGTGTGTGTGTGTGTGTAGAGCTTCACAGACCACAATCACCGTCCCTTGCCCTATGGCATTCACAGACAAATTTGGCAGCAAGACCCGCTGTCTGTCCCTGCTGTCCAAGCAAGACTGACATCTTTTCCCGTTCCTCTAGATTTTGGAAGCCTGGGATTAGGCTCGTAAACCCGTCAAAGTATGACTTCCTTATATTATTGAATTTCTCACAGTGAAGAAGAAAGTGCACATCTGTCTCGACCTCACCTGTTACGCAGTGACCACATATTCGTTGCTCTCTTGGCAGCCAGGATTTTCTTTGTCTGCCTTTTTCTATGGCAAGATAGTGGTCACTTAGTCTGTATTTGGTCAGGATCTGTCTCTGCTTTATATCTCTAACAGTAAAGAGATATTCTTCCAATTGGTATTCTGATTTTATGGACCGGTAACATTCTAATTTGCTTTGTTTTTTTGTCTCCTTTTGCCAATGTTCAAGATATTTTTCTTTAGATTCTTGAATGATCGTATTGGTGTTCAGTTTGAAAGCAGCGCTTGTCTGAGAGAAGTTATTAATGACTGTTAGGGGGAGATTAGTTAGTCTCAGTACAAGCTGACTTAGAGGACTCTTTTCAGGGTTCAGATCTTGAGTTTTTACTGCATTAAAGTGCAGTGTGTCAGTGGGACTTGTTTGTAGATGTATCCAGAATTTGAGGGCTCTTTTTTGCATGTTGATGGCCAATGGGAATCTGCCTAGTTCTGCTCTGCATGCATTTGTTGGTGTTTTCTTTTGGATTTTTAAGATCAATCGGCAGAACTCTGCATGTAAGCTTTCTATAGGATGTTTGTCCCATCTAGTATAGCTATGCTCACTGAGTGGACCCCATACCTCACTTCCATACAGCGCAATGGGCTGGATTACACAATCAAAGATTTTGCACCAAACTTGAATTGGTATGCTTATGTTCCAGAAGTTTCTTTTTATTGCATATAGTGCTCTGCGAGCCTTTTCTTTTAGTGCATTCACTGCCATGCTGAAACTCCCTGATGCAGTTATAATCAAGCCAAGGTAAGTGTACTGCATCGTGTGATCTAGGGCGGTGCTGCCTAGATTAAAATGGTATCTGTGTTCCTGACATCTGGGCTTCTTTTGGAATACCATAATGTTTGTCTTTTTTAGGTTTACTGTCAGGGCCCATTGCTGACAGTATTTCTCTAGCAGGTCCAGGTGCTGTTGTAGTCCCTGTGCAGTGGGAGACATCAGCACCAGGTCATCTGCATAGAGGAGGAATTTAATTTCTTTGTCTTTTAGGGTAAGGCCAGGAGCTGTAGACTGTTCCAACTGTACCGCTAACTCATTGATGTAAATATTGAACAGAGTTGGACTGAGGCTACAGCCCTGCCTCACCCCTCTTTTTTGGGTGAAGTATTCTGTAATTTTGTCACCAATTTTCACAGCATTTCTGTTTTCAGAGTACATTTCCTTAACTAGTTGGTAAACTTTACCCCCTACACCGCTTTGTAGAAGTTTATAAAATAGTCCTTCATGCCAGATTGAATCAAATGCTTTTTTGAAATCAACAAAACAAGCAAATATTTTTCCTTTTTGTGTTTGGTTTACATGTTTAGTTACTAGGGTGTGTAGAGTGTAAATGTGGTCCGTAGTGCGGTAACTTGGAAGAAATCCGATTTGACCTTTGCTGAGGACATTGTGCTCCTTAAGGAATGCTGCTATTCGTTCATTGATGATGCTGCTAAACACCTTCCCCAGACTACTGTTCACACAGATGCCTCTGAAATTATTGGGGTCTAGTTTATCTCCACTTTTATAGATGGGTGTAATATACCCTTGGCTCCAGATGTCAGGAAAACAGCCAGAGGTTAAGATGAGATTGAACAGTTTGAGGATAGCCCTTTGCAGTTCAGGGGTGCTGTTTTTAATAATTTCTCCTCTGATGTGATCAGGGCCGCAGGATTTTTTCGTTTTGAGTTTTTTAATTTTAGATTCAAGTTCAAATTGTTTAATTTGGAAGTCAAGGGCGTTTTGGTTGTCTTTAATTGTCTTTTCAAGCGATTGTAATTTTTCCATGGTTTTTTCGTAATTAGAATTTAGATCTTGAGGTTGGATGTCTGTATACAAATTTTCAAAGTGTTTTTTCCAGACATCACCATTTTGAATCGGTAGATTTTGTGGTTTTGCTTTATTCAGACCTTTCCACATCTCCCAAAATTGATTATTTTGTATAGATTCTTCAATTTTGTTGAGGGTTTTGTTGGTTTGGTTTTGTTTTTTCTTTCTCAGCAGCCTTTTATAGTGTTTAAGAGTTTCATGGTAGTTTTTTCTAATATTTGTATTTTCGGGCTGGTGATGCTTTTGGTTGGAAATATGTCTCACTTCAGTCCTGAGTTGTTTACACTCTCTCTCTCTCTTCCCCACTAACCTCTCTCTCTCTCTCTCTCTCCCTTCCCCTCTAACCTCTCTCTCTCTCTCTCTTCTCCTCTAACCTCTCTCTCTCCCACTATCCTCTCTCTCTCTCTCTTCCCCTCTAACCTCTCTCACTCCCGCTATCCTCTCTCTCTCTCCCACTAACCTCTCTCTCTCTCCCACTAACCTCTCTCTCTCTCTCTCTCTCTCTCTCCCGCTATCCTCTCTCTCTCCTCTCCCACTAACCTCTCTCTCTCCTTCCCACTAACCTCTCTCTCTTCCCCACTAACCTCTCTCTCTCTCTCTCCCACTATCCTCTCTCTCTCTCCCACTATCCTCTCTCTCTCTCCCACTAACCTCTCTCTCCCACTAACCTCTCTCTCTCTCTCTCTCTCTCTCCCGCTATCCTCTCTCTCTCTTATGCAGTTTGAGTGCATCTCCATCCTCAGGTCTTTCTCATTCCCCCACTCCACTTTCTCTATCTCTCAGTCTTTCCCTTTATTTATGTCCCTTGCTCCCAGTCTTTCTCTCTCTCACACACACACTGTTAGGTGAAAATTGGTCTTTCCCACACATCGAAGCAAATGACTAAGAGCAAAATATGAATGCATTTAAATACATTAAATCACAACCGCTGACTGCCACTGAAGACTGTACTCTCTGCATTTATTGTTTGTGTGTGTGTGTGTGTGTGTGTGTGTGTGTGTGTGTGAGTGTGCGTGCACGTGTTCCTGTGTGTGTGTGTGTGTGTGTGTGTGTGTGTGTGCGTGCAAACTCAGCATTGAAGTGGCCTTATCTCAGTCTAGGGTGGCAGTGTTTAAAGAGCTTGGCTGAGATGTTGGCCTAAATGAAGGATGAACTCACGGAGGGGGGAGAGAGAGAGGAGGGAGAGGGTGGGGGAGGGAGGGAGGGAGGGAGAGAGGGAGGGAGGAGGGAGGGGGAGAGGGTGGGGGGAGGGTGGGGGGAGGGAGGAGGGAGCACAACGCTGATCCGTCTCTCAAACATTCATAGCACCAGCACAGACATTCAGCTCCTCTGTGACCACTGGTAGTGTCCGCTGAGCAACACACACACACAATCACACACAATCACACACACACACACGCTGAGCAGCTCCTCTGTGTCCACTGGTAGTTACCCTGATGGGCTCCTCTGTGTCCACGTTCAGCTGTGCCTTTGAAATGTATAGAGCACCACTTTTATGTGTGTGTATTTGTGTGTGTGTGTGTGTGTGTGTGTGTGTGTGTGTGTGTGTGTGTGTGTGTGTATGTGTGTGTGTGTGTGTTAACTGGAGGCTCATCCATCTCTTGTGATCTGGACATAACCATCACAGGTCCTCACCCTGGTTATGCGTATGGATATGTGTGTGTGTGTGTGTGTGTGTGTGTGTGTGTGTGTGTGTGTGTGTGTGTGTGTGTGTGTGTGTGTGTGTGAGTGTGTGTGTGTGTACATATGTCTGTCTATGAGAATGGCAACAGTGTAAGAAACTGATCTGAGATCTAACTTGGCACCAAAATTGGAGTTTATTATTTTTCATCCTTACAATGTACAATATACAAAAATAGAAAATAGAAAAGAAAAAGATTCACAGTGTGTATAAAAGGAGTGATCATGTGATCATGTGACTGTTGTTCCTACCCTCTGGTTGGACGTGCATAGAGAGACAGAGGGCCTCTGTGGGCGGGACTTTCAACTGCAAAAGCAGGGCAGCCAATCACAAGCAGGTGATGGGGTGAGTGTGTCCAATCACGTGGGACCAGGTGACATTCTATTGATCCCCCCATTAGCATTAACATGAATGACAGAACACAATTTAATGTTCTTTTTCAAATCTCTATTTAAACTTTTAGCTTGCACTCTCTCCGTCTCTGTCTCACCCTCTCTCTCTCTCTCTCTCACACACACACACACACACACACACACACACACACGCAGTTATAACATTTTTGCTCAGATCTCCACATTGAGATCTCCAATATATTGAACAGTACAAGATCAGCCATAGACCTGAAGAACCAATCAGATCAGGGCCCTACTGTGGGACTGAACCAATCAGATCAGGGCCCTACTCTGGGACTGAACCAATCAGATCAGGGACCTACTGTGGGACTGAACCAATCAGATCAGGGCCCTACTGTGGGACTGTAGGACAGGAACCAATCAGATCAGGGCCCTCCTGTGGGGCTGTAGGACAGGATCAGCCAATCAGATCAGGGCCCTACTGCGGGTCATTAAGGAACACAGCAGAACCCTGCAACTTGTCCGGACCCTTTGTGGGGAACAAACCCGTTAGGACCCCCTGAGAAGTCTTTGGACTGTTAATGCTACACATGATCAGCTGAAGTGTGAGTTCCTGTGTGTGTGTGTGTGCTCTTATGTGTGTGTGTTTAATATTCCTGCCTGCAACAGCTGCAGAGCTAGACAGTGAGTGTGTGATATTACCCCAGCTTATCACACTGGGTCTCCTTCATATACAGATCAAAATGTGTGTGTGAGAGAGAGAAAAAGTGTGTGGTGTGTGTTCCAGTTAGCCCGGGGAGCTTATTCTTTACCAGGTGTAGATTTCATAACCAATACAAAATAATGTACACACACTACTGTTTACAAATTTACAACAGTCAACATACAAATAAGTATTTCCAGAATGCACAAACCCACATGTGTGTACACACACACACACACACACAGACACACACATACACACGTACGGACATGTGGAACACACATGGACATTCAGTTATTCTCTAAAATGCATGAATGCACCAAACACACACACAAACACATACTTACACATACGCACACACACACACACACAAACGCACACATGCACTCACACACAAACAAATGCACTCACCACACACGCACTTCCCTTTGTTGTGAGTTTGTAGCATGTAGCTGCTCTCTTTCTTTTCGCTCAGAGTGTGTGTGAGTGTGTGTGTGTAGTGTGTGTGAGTAGTGTGAGTAGTGTGTGTAGTGTAGTGTGTGAGTGTGAGTTTGAGTGTGTGTGTGTAGTGTCCTAACCCAGGAGTGCTGCTCAATCACTAATGGTAGTCATCTTGTCATCAAGGTTTATTGTTTCAAATCTGAAGGTAAAGAATCTCATCTTCTGCTGTGTGTGAACATGCTTTACAATACTGTACAGTATCTTACCATACTGCATACAGTAATTAGCAATAGGTGTCTATTTGGATTTGTATGTGTGTGAGAGACAGGTGTTGGTTTCGGTTAAGGCTCACAGAAAACTGAATCGTGGAAATGTCATGCCTTAGAA
>NC_137922.1:28158493-28163493 GCF_963457725.1 Sprattus sprattus | reverse complement strand
ATCATTTCTCCCACCCTCGCCACAAAGAGACCTTCACTAACGAGCCTCTTCCTCTGCCCCGACCCCGGCCCCGCCCCCCCTCTCCTCCATTCTCCTGCCTTTTGAGAGGGAGAGTGTGAAGGGCCTCATGACACACACATATTACACAACACACACACACACACACATATTACACAACACACACACACACTCACAGCTCTGTGTGAAGGGCCTCAGTATGACAAACACACATATTACACAACATACACACACTTACAGCTCTGTGTAGTATTCCTATGAGTTTAAGTATGCTATGTAGTATTCATATGAGTTTTAGTATGCTATGTATGCTATGTAGTATTCCTATGAGTTTTAGTATGCTATGTATGCTATATAGGGCCCTATCTTGCACCCAGCGCAATTGACATTGTCACCGACGCATGTATCATTCCTATTTTGCACCCGGCGCACAGCGGGATTTTCCCTCCAGAGGCGCGCGTCGAAATGAACTTGCGCCGAAATGGGCGGGGCGGAACAGAGAAGGCGTTTCTCAGGCGCAAGTCTTCCCTGGTGGTATTTTGCAGTTTCAAAACAACAGTGCGCCGTATACCAGAAAAAACCTAGTCTAATGCCTAGTCTGTGGCGCGTATTCAGACGCTATTTTAAGGGCGTGTGCTTGGCCGCGCAGTAGGACCTATAGGCTACACTTTACTTCTCTCATCTACACGAGAGATTTACACCAATTTTTTGGCAAGCCATATATAATTACAAGGAAAATAAAGTATTTACCACATGAGGAAATCATTGTGATATCCATATCCAATATATTTAAAAAATAGGCATACATCTAGCGTACATGCAGTTACGTCAGTTCTGTTGGGGGAAAACGGCTATCCATTAAAAACCTGGCTACTGACGCCTTTTATCAACCCTGCAACAGTGCGCGAAACTCATTTTAACAGAAAACACACACACACACGCAGTATAATAGAGCGAACATTTGGGATTCTAAAAATGCGCTCCAGGTGTTTGGACAGGTCAGGTGGTACTTTACAGTACAGTCCTCAAAATGTCGCAGCATTCTTTGTGTCCATGAATCATGGATGTGTCAATGACATAAATGAGGATAGATTAGAGGACTTTAGAAGACGTGAGGTTGAACTGCATGTGCCGATGCCATTAAACCCAAATGCCCCAGCAGCAGCACGAGAGAGGAGAGCTCACCTGACAGAAGCGCTACTTCCTCTATAATGAGGTAAGCAAACCATTGCCATCTCCAGAGTATTGCTTGAGCAAATTACAATATTATTACCATGCATACATAACCTAGTGATTCAGTGAGGGTGAACCCAAAACATCGCAAAAGTATGTTTTTGTGACTTTTATTAGTGTGCTTGCCCGAAGGGAAGCACAGTATTGTTGTTGTCAAGTTTTCTTTCTTTATTCTCCCCGTTTTTCGTGCATCGAATCAGGCCTCGCCCGTTCGAGGTACAGACGCCGTTCAAACACCGAAACGTCCGGCCCGATCCGGTGCAACCTGCTATATCTTTTTGTGGCGGTACTCCTTGCCACTCCTTTTTTATTCCTCTTTTTCATCCCCTTTTTCCACCCATAGACTTGCATGGCAGAACTCTGTGCCATTATGACATCATAATAGGCTCATTAAACTGGCTTGCACCTGTGCTTCACAGAGCTTCACTGACACCTGCCCCAAATCCAAGGAACCTCTTGTCTCTGTCCCTCTCCATTCCACTGTATAAAGCGGGGTTTACACTAGACTTCTTTTTTTAGAAAAAAGCGCAGCTTTCAGCGACTTTTGAGCTCTTCAGAATTCATGGATATCATGTTATGTCACTGTCTTTTAAGCACCGCCATATTTGTGTCTGATGCAAACACATTACGGTCATAACCTACGGTCACAACTCAAAGAAAGTTCAAAACGCTAGGGGATGTGTTGTGCTGTTGAATGTGACAACCTAGATATACAATTACGAAAGATTTAGGGAATGACTGACCTGTTAAGTGAAATGCAGCACGTTGATACAGTCGTAGTAATGGCTGTGTATTATCAAAGCTATATAGCTACTACCTTGAGCAAGCTACAGTGCTAGCCAGTAATAGCTAGTGAGTTGTTTACGTTCACAACCCACAGACAGTTCAAAAGGCCCGGGATATGTTGTGCTGTTGAATGCGACAACAGTCACCAAAGAAAACCTAGATATACAATTGATACAATCTCCGATATCGACGCAGAGACACAGTGTGAAAAAGGATGGAAAACTTAACGAGGAAAAGTAGTCCGGGAACTACGTGTGCAGTAGTTGGCTGTACCAACTCAAGAACCAGTATGTGAGTAACGTGGGTTTTATTAAAGCATAGCGTGTGTAATGAGTAGCTATTTCATTCCGTTTGTTAACCTTTCCGGCTGTCTGTATTACAGCAGCAGACGTAAAGGAAAGGAAATTAACCCCGAAGTTAAAAACATATTATCTATTTGGCCAGCGGAGCATTTTACTCCCCTGCCATCTCGGAATGAAATAGCTACACGATACACAGGCTATGCTTTAATAAAACTCACGTTTTATGAGACACCAACAGAGGCACAACAGACAAGTCTTACCATTGAAGATCTTTGACGTTCGTTCTGAAACTACATCCAACCATCCAGGTTTATCCATGTTGTTGTGGAGAACGATAGTTGCATCAATCATATTTCATTAAAACTTCACACTCCTTACATTGGACATATCCAACAGCCTAATTAGAATCTGAATTGTCTACTAAGCAGAAATATCTCCATACAGTAGATTTCCCCTCGTTTAGTATCATTTTGAACTCTCCAGATGACTGTATTGCCCCCGCTCGTCAAGTGAAAATCCCCCTCCTTCTTGGGAACAGCAAGGGCTAGCAAGACCTAGCATAACTGTCATTCACATCCAATGGTAATGCTACATAGCTAGGTATGCTAACTGTCGGTATCCATTGTTAACTCGTTAATACTCATGTCACTAGCTAACGTTAGCTAACTGGGCAGTTGTTATTATCATTGACACCACTTTCAACTGTCAAAACTATCCGTCTAGCTAAATTTGTTGGTTATGAGATTTCACAGCATTTCATATATATTGTTGCACAGATGTTTCCTTTAACTAAAGGGCTAGCAAGACCTAGCATAACTGTCATTCACATCCAATGGTAATGCTACCTAGCTAGGTATGCTAACTGTCGGTATCCATTGTTAACTCGTTAATACTCATGTCACTAGCTAACGTTAGCTAACTGGGCAGTTGTTATTATCATTGACACCACTTTCAACTGTCAAAACTATCCATCTAGCTAAATCTGTTGGTTATGAGATTTCACAGCATTTCATATATATTGTTGCAGAGATGTGTCCTTTTACCAAGATAACAATTGCAACAATTCACTTAGCTCAGTAAGACAGTATAACGAAACTCTTGAACTATTATGACCATGACACCTGAAATGTTTGTGCTTAGTAAATATGCAGGTTTCATAATACATCTGATTTCCACCATAGAGAGACAATAAATATATTTACATTTGAAGCACAGACAAGATTTATTGCATTTGCAACCAATACAAAATCAACAAGCCCAAGTCTCCCTCACACGACCTTTGTTTGGAGGAATAATTACACCCCATAAGAGATAATGTCACTTGGAGCCTATTTTAAGACTTCTCCAAGCTAAATGTAACACACTAGACCCTTTCACAATAAACAAGCAAACAAACAAACAAAAACAGAACAACAAAGATACCCTCATATGTCTAAACGTCAGTGGAGCCAAAATTGAGTCAGTTGAGCTTGGTTACTTGCTAAAATATATTGGTTGAAAACAAAAAGGTGTATTCAGTGTCACTGCACATGGTTACACTGGAAGGCTGGCAGATTCATCCTACAACCTGCATTCAACGTTGTACTGAACACAGAAAACACAGTACTATACAGATTTTGTTCTCAGATATCAGTCTGTGAGGCCCCTCAACAACATTTGCGCACTCGGCCACTGCAGTTGCTTGTGCTTCATAGCCGCAACAGAGCAAGCACACTCTCGCAGTTCGTTCACGAAACGCATTCTAGTTTCAAACATGTTGCCACCACAAGACGAAATCTAGTAACTGAAAAAATACAAACGAGAAATGAAAAGTAGAAACATTTCTCCAAACAAGCATGGGAAAATATTGCCGTGATTGTTTCTGGTAACACACGTTCTGGTGGCCTCACAGGTGGTGACTCCGCCATTATAATAACAAGCCGCTATGGAATATGCGCTCCTCGCTCTTAAAGGGAATGTGAGATGACGTTCTGATTGGTTTATTGCATATTACGCCCAAACCACACCTATGGCTGAGTAACCTCCTTTGGACCAACCCATTTGACACTTGCGCTGGGACCAAGTGTGTTTTTTCCGCCGTTATAATTGCAAATGCGCCATAGAGCCGCCCACACAGCTACTTGCGTTTTGCGCTGTCCTACTTGCGTTTCTGATCGTTAAAATAGGGCCCATAGTGTCTCTATGAGTTTAAGTATGCTGTATAGTATTCCGATGAGTTTAAGTATGATATGTAGTATTCCTAAGAGTTTAAGTATGCTATTTAGTATTTCTATGAGTTTAAGTATGCTATGTAGTATTTCAGAATGACCGTGCGCTCCAAAACGCTGTTCCACTGAATTGTGTAAATATTTAAGTATACTTAGTATACTGTGTAAGAGTTTAAGTCAGGCTTTATAAATACTTCACCTCTCTCTCTCTCTCAAACATACACAAACACACACACACACACACACACACACACACACACACACACACACACACACACACACACACACACACACACACACACACACACACACACACACAAACACACACACACTCACACCCACCCCCCTACACACAAATCAGGCAGAGCACACATAAACCAGATTAATTATGGGCTGTGAACGACGGTGTACGACGAAGAAGAAAGCTGACGAAATTAAATCAGGACCAGCCCTG
>NC_137922.1:28148493-28153493 GCF_963457725.1 Sprattus sprattus | reverse complement strand
CTCAACTTTGTGAAGGCATTTCGGGAGTATCAGCATGTTGAGTCCGAAGAGGAGGAGGAATAGGTTGAGGAGGACCGTGGGGAAGAGGAAGTGCACTTTACAGACCTTCACAGTGTGCTTAGCGCTGATGATGAAGATGACCAGGTGCTATGTGTACTGCCTCCCCACCATAGGTGTACAGCCCATACACTAATCCAGTTGCAAACAATTTAAAAAAAATGATGACACATAAACAATGCTTAATGCTGTGAAGTTGGAAATAATAAAGGCATAGAAATGCTAATTTTGTATCCTCCTGTCATATTTTTAGACATTATAATACAGTCCAATTATTGTTAATATGAATAGGCCTAAAGTTACAGTGTTTCTATCACAATTTGCCAGACTTTGACCTTTTGTCTGTTCTTGCGATGATCGTTCTTTGTATTGTGCCATGAGCCATCACTGTGGCTATTATGTTCTACTGTTTACCATAAGTACAGATACCACATCACCTTCCACTGGATGTGTGATTCACTAATTGAGCGTCTTGAGCTTCATTACAGTAAGATTGCCAAATCCATACTTCCAGTGATTTTGGTGCGAGTAACTTACAAGTAATACAATAGTAGTGTAATGCCTTACATTTTAAAAACAGTAATATTGTAATGTAACGAATAACTTTAAAATGACAGTAACAAGTAATAAATAATGCATTCTAGTTTTGAAGTAACTTGCCCAACACTGGTGTTTTGTGTGTGTGTGTGTGTGTTTGTGTGTGTGTGTGTGTGTGTGTGTGTTTTGTGTTTGTGTGTGTGTGTGTGTGTGTGTGTGTGTGTGTGTGTGTGTGCAGAAGGTTGAGTGGCCTACCTGCAATAGGGAAACATTTCTCAAACTCAGCCTGAATAGGTGATTTCTGTAGAAAAGGGCAGAGATTGAAAACTGAGTGTGTGTGTGAGGGAGAGAGAGAGCGTGTCTGTTTGTGTGTGTGTGTGTGTGTGTGAGAGAGAGAGAGAGAGTCTGTGTGTGTTTGTGTGTGTGTGTGTGTGTGTGTTTTACCTTGCTCCAACAATAAGCTGGTTTCTGGTGAGATCCAATGCCAGTTGAGAGTAATCAGTCACTCCTGCTACTGAGAAACTGGACAGCCATGGAGACAGAGCTGAGAGAGGGAGAAAGAGAGGGAGAAAGAGAGAGAGAGAGAGAGAGAGGGGGAGAGGGAGGGAGAGAGAGAGAGAGAGAGAGAGAGAAAGGGAGAGAGGGAGAGAGGGAGAGAGGAAGAGAGAGAGAGAGGAAGAGAGAGAGAGTGATACAAAAATTCTATACTTTTCAAATGTAGACGCAGACACACCTGCACAGCACACACACACACACACACACAAGTTAACATGTAGGCACACTGACACACTCGTGGACAAACACACACACACATACTTCTGTCTGTCTGTCTGTCTGTCTGTCTGTCTGTCTGTCTGTCTGTCTGTCTGTCTGTCTGGCTGGCTGTCTGTCTGTCTGTCTCTGTGTGTCTGTTACTGTGTGCGTATGCGTGCATCTGTGTGTGTGTGTGTTTGTGTGTGTGTGTCTGTGTGTGTGTGTGAATCAGCCTTTGTGTGTGTGTGTGTGTGTGTCTGTCTGTGTGTGTGTGTGTGTGTGTGTGTGTGTGTGTGTGTGTGTGTGTGTGTGTGTGTGTGTGTGCACGTCTCTCTCTCTGATAGGGTGATTAAGAGTCTCGGCTGGTGAAATATGAGATGCTCCACGCTGCCTAACCGTTGCCCTGGGAAACGTAAATCATCAGTCTTATCGCCTGAAAACCTGGCACTGGTACAACACACACACACACACACACACACACACACACACACACACACACACACACACACACACATCCCTTTTAACATCTACTAAAACTTTTAACGGCTCCTCTGTCCGCTGAAATAAGAATGATTATGCTCCATTAATCTTTTCCTAATGCTGTATAATTTAAAAGGTCGTCCACAGCTGGGGGTATGCGCACATTTAACCAGAGTTACGGCCTGGACAGATTTAACCACAGTTATGACCTGGACACATTTAACCAGAGTTAAGCTTGACATGTAGGTGATGCATACTGGGTGACGCTTAGGTGTGTGAGACTAAAGTTCTAGTTCTGTGTTGATGTTAAAGGACTGGTGTGTGTGTGTGTGTGTGTGTGTGTGTGTGTGTGTGTGTGTGTGTGTTGATGTTGAAGGACTGGGTGACGCTCAGGTGTGTGAGAGAAACAGAAGTGGATGAAAGAGTAGAATGTGTCCACTTCCCTGATCAATGAAAATCTAAAACAGTCCGATGTCGGTAAAGTCTTGTCAATGACTGATCACTACACACTGATATGTGTGTGCCTGCAAGATACTTTTATCCAAAACTACTTCTACAGTTTAAACAAGGTTGGTATTTTATCAGTGTATATTCCTCAGAACTAGACCCTTATGACTGCAGCGTTTCCTTCTCACCTAAAAGCGTGACGGATTGCTAATCACTAACGAGATGCTAGCGGCTAAAACTAGCGAAACCTCATGAAATGTGCTTAATTTGACACTATGACAAACTAATTAGTCAACAACTGTCCTAACACAGCCAAACATCAAGCAAGTGCAACACAAGACAAAGCAAGACGGCAAATAAGCTACTTACTAGTTCGGCAGACAGTAAAAAGCCGGGCGGCTTCAGGCAAACCTACATAACGCAGTCATTTGCCAACGGAACCTGGTATGGCAATGGCACGGAAGCGATTCTCCACATTAAAAGTCATTGTAGTGCCCCAATTTTTTTTAAAGCTGTTATTTTAAGGTAAAAATGCTTATCCTAACCCTAACCCTGAAGTACAATTACTGCATAATGTCCCTTTAATAAATCACTTCACATTACTGTAAGTCACCTTCCTAACTAACGCAAGTCATTTTTCACCTTCCTAACTAACGCAAGTAATTGTCGTAATTTCTCACAGACTCTAATATTAAATAAAACAACACATTCACTTGAATATAACTCTGATTAATGACCCTTTGCCAGTGACTCACTGACTGTGGAAAAGAGTGCTGTTTCAGAGAGCGTGTTATTATCTATCTGGGAGCAGTGCAGGTGTGTGAGTGTGTGTGTGTGTGTGTGTGCAGGGCCGGCCCGAGGCATAAGCGATACAAGCGGGCGCTTGGGGCCTCCTGACCGCCAGGGGGCCCCCTATCGGAAAAAATATATAATTAAAAATAATAATAATATTAAATAACTTAAACAAGTGACCTGATTGATTGAATGAAATAAAGAATACATCTATACACGAAAATTCTGATTTTACGATCAACATACCTGCCAGCGTTCGAGTCATGCATATCAACTGCGTGCTCAATCTGCTGACAGATAATTCGCGGTCATAGACAGACACTGCATAATACTCAAGGTTGGAAGGGACATAATAAAGCATGTCATCTAAAAGAACGTATCTCTCTGGTGCCCAAAAACGGAAAAAGAAAAGGACAGAAGATGAGAAAAAAGAGCAAGATAAAGGTATGTTTGCATGATTATTTAAAATATGTTTTGAACTCATTTGAGGGAGGAGCAGCTCAAGCTATCATAGGAGTTAGCTAGCTAGCTAGCGAGTTAATGTCATCTTATATTTGCCATCACATGAGCTATATACATCAACAGTGTATGTATCTCATTAATATACATTTATCTAGGTGTATATCAGATGTCAACGATATTGGCAGTGTTTAGGATGTTCAATCAAGCATGTACTGCTAGCTCTTGCCAGGCTTAATCTAACTTTACTTCGCTGACTGAGGTGGACATTAGCACTAGTAGCTAGCTACATGAAAACGAGACTGACGGCAAATTTACCACACTGTCTCTGATTTTTGCACGTGAAAGCGTTCATAGTTTAGTACTGTTTTATAAATGTGACATAGTGGTGAGTCTGACAGCGACTAAGTGCAGAGTCTTAGTCCGTGAGATATCGGTTTATATTGGAGGAAACAGCCAAAGGTGAACTTAACCTTCTAGGTGTAAGGGATGCAAGCTAGCATTGCTGTGCCTGTGCACGTTAGTAAAAGTGACATCTCAGCCAAAGATGGAGCACAATGTTCGCTCTGCTCTAAGATCTTTGTTGAGAGATGGCCTATTGGTCTTTATGAGAAAACACCATGTTGAGGTGAGGAGACGTCTGTGATGAAAATATACTTATATTGTATTAATATTATATTTAGGATGTTAAGTGTTCACCACACTGCAATTAGGTGTGCCTCATTTTGCCACACTAGAATAGGAATGGTTAGGTGTGGAATTGTTTGTTGATGAGTGTAAGTAATGATGGCAAAAAAAACGAATTTTTCATAAACTGTATTTCCCTTCTCCAGCTGGCCATATAAGAAATACAGGAAATCACATCTACGTAATTCAGTATTAATACAATTGATAATGTCAATTCATTCATTGTCAAATCATTGTAGTGTGACATTTTTGTCAATAATCGTTGAGAGCAAATGACTCCGCTAGGTGGGAGGGGGGGCCCCAATATCAAATTCTGCTTAGGGCCCCCGAAAGGCTTGGGCCGGCCCTGTGTGTGTGTGTCATTATCTCTCTGGGAGCAGTGTTGGTAAGTGTGTGTGTGTGTGTGTGTGTGTGTGTGTGTGTGTGTGTGTGTGTGTGTGTGTGTGTGTGTGTGTGTGTGTGTGTGTGTGTGTGTGTGTGTGTGTGTGTGTGTGTGTATGTGTGTGTGTGTATGTGTGTGTGTGTTATTATCTCTCTAGGAGCAGTGTTGGTGTGTGAAATTACCAGGAAATGAGACGATGGGATGTTGCCGTTGGTTACACTCTTCTGAAGGCTGGGTCTCAGGACGGAAGTCAGGGGTTTGGGACAGGGCGAAGGGCAGGAGGAGGAAGAGGAGGAAGAGGAGAGGGCTGTAGGAGGGCAGTGCTCGAGCCGCTGCCGCTGTCGTCATGATTACGCTCACAACAGCAACACGGCCTCTGGACACACCTGAGGAGCAGAGAGGAAAC
>NC_137922.1:28138493-28143493 GCF_963457725.1 Sprattus sprattus | reverse complement strand
GGGCTGGCCATGACAGGGTCCTGATCTGGTGGTACTCCATCCACACCTTTACTGGCCTGGCTGTGTGGCATGGAGCATTGCCCTGCTGGAAAAAACATTTCTCAGAGTTGGGGAACATTGTCAGAGCTAAAGGAAGCAAGTTTTTCTTCCGGGACAACGTTGTACTTTGCCTGGCAGAGGTTTGTAAAAGACCATAAGGATTGAAAAAAGCGGACTGGAGGGTCTTCTAGTTCGTCTTCTCTGATGAGTCCAATTTTCAGCTTTGCCCAACACATGGTCGTCTGATGGTTAGACGGAGACCTGGAGAGGCCTACAAGCCAGAGAGTCTTGCACCTACTGTGAAATCGGACTCATCAGAGAAGACGAACTTAGAAGAACCTCCAGTCCGCTTTTTCAACCCTTATGGTCTTTTACAAACCTCAGCCAGGCAAAGTACAACGTTGTCCCGGAAGAAAAACTTGCTTCCTTTTGCTCTGACAATGTTCCCCAACTCTGAGAAGTGTTTTTTCCAGCAGGGCAATGCTCCATGCCACACAGCCAGCCCAGTAAAGGTGTGGATGGAGTACCACCAGATCAGGACCCTGTCATGGCCAGCCCAATTTCGAGACCTGAATCCCATAAAAAACCTCTGAAATGTGATCAAGAGGAAGATGGATGGTCAAAAGCCATGAAAAGAAGCCGAGCTGCTTGAATTCTTGCGCCAGGAGTCGCATAAAGTCACCCAACGGCAATGTTAAAGACTGGTGGAGAGCATGCCAAGACACATGAAAGTTGTGATTTTAAATCAAGGTTATTTGTGTAGTTTAAAAATGAATATGAGCTTGTTTTCTTTGCATTATTCGAGATCTGAAGACACTGCATCATTTTTGCTATTTTGACCAATTGTCATTTTTCTGCAAATAAATGATCTAAATGACAATATTTTTATTTGAAATTTGGTAGGAATGTTGCCAGTAGGTTATAGAATAAAACTAAAATGTACATTTTACTTTAACACATACCAATAAATAGTAAAACCAGAGAAACTGATCATTTTGAAGTGGTCTCTTAATTTTTTCCGCGGCTGTATATAAAATTATGTATATGTATATGCATGCACACACACTATCAAATCAGGACCAATCAGAAAAGAGCCCGTCCTTCTTTGGTTCCCGCCCACAGAGTGTCAAAAGTATGAATTTGAGCGAGCAAATCAAGTTTTCGCAAACGTGTATGTCATTCTCTGCTGCTCACAGTTGTTGAATTTCCTCTCGCGGCTGCTAGAATTGAGTGCACAGACGAATTTCACGCCTGCGAAAACCTGAAATCAGCTCGAATAGACGTTTCCACGGGTGTGAGGGGACAGACAGCATCTTACACTGATCTTCCTCTCCCCACACACACACACACACACACACACACACACACACACACACACACAGACACACACAGCATCTTACACTGATCTTCCTCTCCACACGGGGACACACAGCATCTTACACTGATCTTCCTCTCCACACACACACACACACACACACACACACACACACACACACACACACACACACACACACACACACACACAGACACACACAGCATCTTACACTGATCTTCCTCTCCACACGGGGACACACAGCATCTTACACTGATCTTCCTCTCCACACACACACACACACACACACACACACACACACACACACACACACACACACACACACAGATACACACAGCATCTTAAACTGAGATCTTCCTCTCCACACACACACACATACACACACACACACACACACACACACACACACACACACACACACACACACACACACACACACACACACACACACACACACACACACACACACAGATACACACAGCATCTTAAACTGAGATCTTCCTCTCCACACACACAAAGCATCTTACACTGATCTTCCTGGTAATATGCAGGGATTACATTTAGTTAGTATGGACGATTCCTGGTGTTAGTATGGACGATTCCTGGCGTTTGTTTGACTATCCCAATAATCTAGACAGAAGATCTAGTAGAGAACCAGGAGCCAGAGAGAGAGAGGGAGGAGAAGAGAGAGAGAGAAGAGAAGAGAAGAGAGAGAAAGAGGGATGGGGACAAGGGAAAGAGAGGTAGGAGTAGAGAGAGAGGGAGGAGAAGAGAGAGTGAGAGAGGAGGAAACTGAGATGCTTGCCTAGTGCACAATAAAGATAAACCAAATCTCACTGGCTCTTGTGCTCTGATACACACACACACAAACACACACACAGACAGACACACGCACACACAGACACACACACAGACAGACACACGCATGCACACACAGACACACACACACACTCAACACCAGATTTTAGGAGATGAAGTGCTTAAGCCTCTGAGAGAGGAGACACACACACACACACACACACACAGGGCACTCATGAATAAGTAATCCATTTAAATGGACCATTTCCGTAACACTAGGCAGTGTGTGCCCAGGCTGTCTCAATGACGCTCACATTCACACGCAAGCAAAAGTACAATGGAATGTCTGTACACTCACACACACACACACACACACACACACACACACAAACATACTGTATATTCAGATTATATCACACACACACACACACACACACACACACACACACACACACATACAAGCACAAACATTTATTCAGACTATAACACACACACACACACACACACACACACACACACACACACACACCTGGCATGTGTCTAACATAACCTTTCCATCTGAGGACCTGGTCCACATATGCGCAGTGAACACACACACACACACACACACACACACACACACACACACACACACACACACACACACACACACCTGGTCCATATATGCACACAGTGAACACACAGACTCTGTGCTCTGAGCTCCAAAAGCAGCCTTGAGGCTGGAGAGAAGGGCCTGTCAATAAACACTAAATAGAAACAGAAACTACAGAGAACTAAATATAACTAAAGATAACTTCACAAAACTACATATAAATACATATAACTACACATAACCACATATAACCAACACCCCAGAGAGAGAGAGTAATAACACACACACACACACACACACACACACACACACACACGCACACACACACACAACATTAATTAAACACGGATGCACTCAGCTCTGATCCAGTGGTAGAAGAAATGAGAGAGACAGATAGAGATAGATGGATGGAAAGAGATAGACAGATAGAGAGAAACATAGAGAGAGACAGAGGAAGAGATGGATGGAAAGAGATAGACAGAAAGAGAGACATAGAGGGAGAAAGGGATGGAAAGAGATAGACAGAAAGAGATAGACAGATAGAGAGACAGAGGGAGAGAGGGATGGAAAGAGATAGACAGATAGAGAGACAGAGGGAGAGAGGGATGGAAAGAGATAGACAGATAGAGAGACAGAGGGAGAGAGGGATGGAAAGAGATAGACAGAAAGAGATAGACAGATAGAGAGACAGAGGGAGAGAGCGATGGAAAGAGATAGACAGATAGAAAGACAGAGGGAGAGAGGGATGGAAAGAGATAGACAGAAAGAGAGACATAGAGGGAGAGAGGGATGGAAAGAGATAGACAGAAAGAGAGACACAGAGGGAGAGAGGGATGGAAAGAGATAGACAGGTAGAGAGACAGAGGGAGAGATAGACAGATAGAGGGAGACAGAAGGAGAGAGGAATGGAAAGAGAAAGACAGATAGAGAGAGACGGAGGAAGAGTGACAGGGAGAGATAGACAGATAGAGGGAGACAGAAGGAGAGATGAGTGTTCACCTTCATCTTTAATATGCCAGGTACAGTTCTCGCTCTTTAATATGTGTGTGTGTGTGTGTGTGTGTGTGTGTGTGTGTGTGTGTGTGTGTGTGAATCTCTGTGTTTGAATGTGTGTGTCTCTATATGTGTTTGTGTTTGTGTGTGTGTGTGTGTGTGTGTGTGTCCATTCCCACTGTGCCAAACCAAACAGCCAGTCTGAGCTGCTGAGGGTGTAAAATAGGCTACAGTAACACTTGTGTGTTTGACATGCACAGCAGGACCTCGAGGGACAGACAAGTGGCCTCAACCACTGAAAGAGAGAGAGAGAGAGAGAGAGAGATGGAGAGGGAGAGGGAGAGAGACAGGGAGAGAGAGAGAGAGATAGGGAGAGAGAGAGAGAGAGAGAGAGAGAGAGGGAGAGAGACAGACACCAGACTGTTAGTCCCAGCATGGCGACGGCCTGGACCCCCACATTCCTCTCTCAATAAAGAGGGGGTCACAGAACAACACCCCCTTCCCCAAAGACACGGAGATAAATGAACTCCCCCGTCCGTCCCTCTGAGCGATGGAGAGAATGAGAGGAGAGGGGGGGGGAGGAGAGGGGGAGAGGAGAGAGCGGGAGAGAGAGAGGAGGGAGAGAGGGAGAGAGGAGAGAGAGAGAGAGGGGGAGAGAGAGAGTGAGAAAGAGAGAGAGAGAGAGAGAGAGGGAGAGAGAGAGAGAGAGGGAGAGACAAGAGAACAGAACAGGAAGGCAACTGAAATGAGGATAAACTAAATTACCAAAACAATGAACCAAATGACATAACCAAGTAGACTCAGTGAACACAGTCTGGTCACAGGGTGGATTATACACACACTCACACACACTGACATACACACATAAATATCATCTCCAATCTCTGCACACACACTCATCTCAACCTGCTACCCGTTTCTCTTTAGAGTTCCAAACTCCCACTCCTCTTTTACTATTCTCTCTCTCTCTCCCTCTCTCACCCCTCTCTCTCCCTCTCTCTACCACTCTCTCCCTCTCCCTCTCTCTCTCCCACTCCTATTTTTACTATTCTCTCTCTCTCTCCCTCTCTCTCCCACTCTCTCTCTCTCCCTCTCTCTCTATCTCTCCCACTCTCTCCCACTCCTCTTTTACTATTCTCTCTCTCTCCCTCTCTGCACTGTAAAAGGCTCCTCTGTCTATCTGACTAACTTGACAGTGTGTGTTTGTGTGTGTATATATATATATATGTGTGTGTGTGTGTGTGT
>NC_137922.1:28095993-28110993 GCF_963457725.1 Sprattus sprattus | reverse complement strand
AATCAGACTCCATCAGAACCACATCAGACTCCATCAGAACCACAGAACCACATCAGAACCACATCAGACTCCATCAGAACCACATCAGAGAACCACATCAGACTCCATCAGAACCACAGAACCACATCAGAACCAAATCAGACTCCATCAGAACCACCTCAGACTCCATCAGAACCACATCAGACTCCATCAGAACCACATCAGACTCCATCAGAACCACATCAGAACCTCACAGAACCACATCAGACTCCATCAGAACCACATCAGACTCCATCAGACAACACAGAACCACATCAGACTCCATCAGAACCACATCAGAACCACATCAGACTCCATCAGAACCACATCAGAACCTCACAGAACCACATCAGACACCATCAGAACCACATCAGACTCCATCAGAACCACGTCAGACTCCATCAAAACCACATCAGACTCCATCAGACAACACAGAACCACATCAGAACCACATCAGACTCCATCAGAACCACATCAGAACCACATCAGACTCCATCAGAACTACACGGAACCACATCAGCAGCTGGAGCAGGGAAGCTCCACAGTCATTAGTTACAACGTTACAGCACACACTGACACACACAGTCTTTAGTTACATTAGGAGTGTGTGTGTGTGTGTGTGTGTGTGTGTGTGTGTGTATTTGTGTGTGAGTATGAGTGTGTGTGTGTGTGTGTATTTGTGTGTGAGTATGAGTGTGTGTGTGTGTGTGTGCGTGTGTGTGTGTGTGTTTGGTCTGAATCCTGCATTGTTGTGGTTGTGTGGTTAACACTGTGGCACACTGGCTTTGATAGAGCCAGTGGACCCCTTGTAGAATAAAAAGAGTGTGTGTGTGTGTGTGTGTGCCGCCCCTTGGAGAATAAAAAGGGGGAAAAACAACTTAATCTTCACCTCTCCTTCTCTTAAAGTTTAATCCAGTGTGAAGCATCCGTCGCTAGCGGATTTATGAGATCAAACTGGCTGCTAACCCGCCCGGACGCTAATGCTCTCAGACATTACACGACTGTGTGTGTGTGTGTGTGAGTGTGTGTGTATAATGCGCTCAGACAATACAGGACTTGTGAGCAAAGGGGCTTTTCAAACTTTCAACTTTAAGCACACTGAGACTCATTTCAGCCTAATTAAATTATTTCTCTGTTCAGTGCTTTATTTTTTATTTTTCCCTTCTAGTTTCCCAGGAAAAGTTCCCCCTCTGTAATCACTCAGGTCTCGGCCGCCGTGTGTGTGTGTGTGTGTGTGTGTGTGTGTGTGTGTGTGTAGGGTAAGGGGTAGGGTTCTTTAATCACTCGGTCTCCGCCGGCGCCCGTAACTGGGTTTGTAATCTGTGAAGGTCAGGGGAAGTCTTATGGCTGAGTGGGACTGTGTGTGTGTGTGTGTGTGTGTGTGTGTGTATGTGTGTGTGTGTGTGTAGGTCTGGGGGAAGTCTAATGGCTGAGGGGGACTGGGACATATCTGACCTTTCCGATCTCCAACTGACTGACCTCAGGTATGGCAACGAGGAACCGCCAGGAACCACATGAGTACCATCAGAGGAGAGTGTGTGTGTGTGTGGCAACCAGGAACCACCAGGAACCACATAAGTAACCATCAGAGGAGAATGCTGCCGAAGAGTATTGAATGTTCTGAAGATTACCTTTAAGATAAGCTGCTGGGAGAACCTGAGGAACCTCAGAGGCAGGGGCGTAGCAGCCGTTTTTTGACGCCCCCCTCCCCCCAACCTCACAGCACGGCAAAAAAAATAAAAATACAAAAAAACATCCTAAACAGAAACAGAAAGCTGAAATAAATGCATTTGTATTTTTTTTAATCAAGTCGTCTTGTATTGTCATTTGTCACTTACGCTACAGGCCCCAAATTCGCAGGATTTGTGTGAGTTTTAAAATAGAAGTTTTTGACAATCAAGTGCCACCCCAAATAAAAGACTGGCCAGAGCTGGCCCCCCCAGAAATAATGTCCTGGCTACGCCCCTGGTCAGAGGTTTCTAGACGGCATCTTCCCTTTTGAGAAACGTGATCTTCAATGCTGGATGCAGTTGGGAGAGGGCTGACAGGGAAACTTCAGATGAATGTTTTTAGAAGCATCCAATTTGATTAGACTGAGCCACTTGTTCAGTTCAGCAAGTTTCCCCCATAGTTCCCTCCAAGATGACAACAGACCCACGAACACTACTTTGAGCAAACCTAAAGTGGCATTGAAGAGTCTTTATCTAAAACTAGGGTGAAACAGTGAAAATATGTTTTGCTGCTTACCCAAATAACAGTGAAACTGGTAGAAAACATCAGCAATGTTCCTACTATGTTCCTTACAACATTGTTGGTTTTTACTTACTGTCAGAAGGCAAGACACACACACCTGTAAAATAACTCTCTATCCTAAATTCTTGTAAAACTTTGTTTCCTGCTCTAGTTAGCTCCACGATGAACACCTGAATTATTCAATGTCTGTCCTTGGCCTCTTCAAATGGCTCTATCTATTTTTGACAAAACCCTTTTAAATTGTTGATGTGTGTGTGTGTGTGTGTGTTTCCCTGATAGAGCAGGTAAAAGCTTGAGTATAAATAGGAGTTTTGGACGAGTGAAGAGTCTGCTGTGGAGTGTGTGTGTGTGTGTGTGTGTGTGTGAGAGTGTATGTGTGTGTGTGTGTGTGTGTGTGTGTGTGTGTATGAGAGTGTATGTGTGTGTGTGTGCTGTGGCGTAGGCCCATGCTGGCCGAGACAACCCTTGTGGTTAAAAATGCAGCAGCCCACCCCAGCGCTTCTTTAAGCCGGAGTGTGTGTGTGTGTGTGTGCTGTGGCGTAGGCCTGCGCGAAGACAGGAAGTGGTCCTGTTTACGCGGGGCACCTGCAGTGCCTGTCTGCTCAGGTGAGTGCGTGACCATTGACCTGGAAGTGATACGTGGCACCCTCAGGGAGGAGGAGCGTGCTGTAAATTCTCATCCACCCTCTCCTCCACTATTCTGATGGCTTCGAAGCGGAAGGTGTGTTCGAGCTACAGAACACACACACACACACACACTCTTCCAGGCGGGAGGTGTGTTAGAGCTCCAGCACACACACACACACACACACACACACACACACACACACACACACACACACACTCTTCCAGGCGGGAGGTGTGTTAGAGCTCCAGCACACACACACACACACACACACACACACACACACACACACACACACACACACACTCTTCCAGGCGGAAGGTGTGTTAGAGCTCCAGCACACACACACACACACACACACACACACACACACACACACACACTCTTCCAGGCGGGAGGTGTGTAAGAGCTCTGTGGGCTCCGGGGATTTTAGAGATGCATGTCGGTCCACAGGTTGCTGTACTCAGAAGAGAAGCACTTCCTAGTTCATGTCCACTTAAGGCCAGAAGCACTTCCTAGTTCACGTCCACTTAAGGCCAGAAGCACTTCCTGGTTCATGTCCACTTAAGGACAGAAGCACTTCCTGGTTCATGTCCACTAAAGGCCAGAAGCACTTCCTAGTTCACGTCCACTTAAGGCCAGAAGTACTTCCTGTTTCATGTCAACTTAAGGCCGGAAGCACCATAGATATCCTAGATAAAGGCTAGATAAGTTACCCGCGTTGCTGGCCGACGGAGTCAAATGTCCGCACAATTCGGCCATTTTGAGACGGAATAGCTCACTCCCCCTTAACATTGTGTTGGTAGTGGTACTTTTTGAATAACCAGAACTTGCTCAATTTTCAACCGATTTTCAAACGGGTTGGTTTGTTATAAACGTAAGATATTTCTTATGGCACTACATACTTATGAAGAATTATAAACATGGGTTTTCATTAGTGCTGTCAGTTTAACGCGTTATTAACGGCGTTAACGCGAACCCATTTTAACGCCGTTAATTTTTTTATCGCGCGATTAACGCGATGTAAAAAAAAAAAAAAAAAAAATATTTTTTAGATCAACGTTATTTTTCCCTCCCAAACTTTGTAGTAGGCTAATGTCACGTTTGAGTGAATGATGAGTGCGATACAGCGAAATGGATGATAAAAAGCTTCTGAATAGAAAGTTTACCTTTAAAAGTTGTGTTGTGCAAAAGAAGCGAGCTTCACTGTTGTCTGAAAATGTCAATAGGCAGCTGGCAGCAAAAAATATTAAGCCATGGTTTAACTGCACTATAGGCTGAGTCCATGTTTATCTTAAATGTGCACTTTATAATTTTATTTTGTACCGCCCTGTTCGGCAATGTTGTTTTTCAATAAAATAAAACATTGCTTAAAGCAAGCCAATCCACTTTTCCATGCTGATAACAGCATTAAAATAAAATAAAAATGATGGAAAAAAAAATATTGAAGGGGCATTTAGAATAGATCAAATTTGCGATCGCGATTAATTTTGATTAATTTAATCGCGATTCATTTTGAGTTAACTATGACAAAAATGCGATTAATCTCGATTAAATATTTTAATCGTTTGACAGCACTAGTTTTCATATGAAAATAACATTGACAGGTCTCTGACAGGTCTCGTTTCAAGAAAGCGTTCAATAGAGCATGCTGCACAAAATTATGGCATCTTCATTGGCAATAAAGTCAGCAATTTCCTGTCGAAATCATAATGTAAGATGTTTAACAAACCAACCCGATTGGAAATCATGTGCAACTTCAGTTTTATTATGTGCAACTTAAGTTATATTGAAAAGAAAGAACAATTATGCCTCGCCAATTGATGTAAAATGACTGATACACAATAGCCGTGATACACAATTAAGCTGCCCATTTCAACATGTTCAAGCATCCATAATTATTACCAAGGTAATGACGATTGTAAATCAAGTCATTTGTAAATCCGTCAACATTTCCGCGAGATAAGAGTGTAAACGATTGTGAAGATCACTGACGTTACCTAACGTACCACTGATCCCTCCCGGAAGCTATTCCGTCCTTAAAATGGCCTCCTGTGCGGACGTTCAAGAGACCGCCGTTGCACCCCCTTGAGAAGCACTTCCAGCAGGAGCCCTGCCCTGATTGGACAGTCAGACTTAGAGGGCTATGACATCACCTTCTATAAATATGAGACTGAAACACGGACTTCGTGGCTGATGTAGGAGAGTGGGGTGACTAGACAGCCAATCCAGCGCTTGATGTAGGAGAATGGGGTGACTAGACAGTCAATCCAGTGCTTGATGTAGGAGAATGGGGTGTCCAGCACACACACACACACACACACACACACACACTCTTCCAGGCGGGAGGTGTGTTAGAGCTCCAGCACTCTACTTCTGGCCTTAAGTGGACTAGGAAGTGCTTCTGGCCTTAAATGGACGTGAACTAGGAAGTGCTTCTGGCCTTAAGTGGACGTGAACTAGGAAGGCCAGAAGCACTTCCTAGTTCACGTCCACTTAAGGTCAGAAGCACTTCCTGGTTCACATCCACTTAAGGCCAGAAGCACTTCCTGGTTCACGTCCACTTAAGGCCAGAAGCACTTCCTAGTTCATGTCCACTTAAGGCCAGAAGCACTTCCTGGTTCACATCCACTTAAGGCCAGAAGCACTTCCTGGTTCATGTCCACTTAAGGCCAGAAGCACTTCCTGGTTCACGTCCACTTGAGGCCAGAAGCACAGATTCCGTTAAAGACCCGCTCATCCATATTCAGAACTCTCCACAGCCTTCTGTCCATTCTGCGAGCGCGTGGAACATTGTCATTCAGGCCACCGCCTCAGGACTCACTACATTTGAAACACAAAGGCCTCCTTTAGCATGACAAACATCCTCCACACCCCAATACGCTACAGTTGTAGAGAGGAGAGAGAGAGGAGAGGAGAGGAGAGGAGAGGAGAGAGGAGGGGAGAGAGAGGAGAGGAGAGGAGAGGAGAGAGGAGGAGAGCAGAGGAGAGGAGAGGAGAGGAGAGGAGAGAGAGGAGAGGAGAGGAGAGGAGCAGAGCGGCTCCCTATCTGACTTCGTGAAGAGGAAGTCACTCTTCAGGAGGAGGAAGAAAGGAGAGTGGAGAGGATCATGGGGGGAGGAGGAGGAGGAGGACAGGACTAAATGACTGAGTGTGTGAAAGACATGAGTGACTGGTGAATCAATGAAGCACTGAATGAATAGAAGAATGGATGGATACATGAATTGAACACAAGTGTATTATAAATGAGTGTGTGTTGAAAGAGAGACAGAAAGAAAGAGAAAGACAGACAGTTAGAGAGAGAGAGAGAGAGAGAGGGAGGGAGAGGGAGAGAGAGGGAGAGAGGGAAGGAGAGAGAAAAAGGGAGATAGAGAGGGAGAGGGAAGGAGAGAGAGAGAATGAGAGGGAGAGAGAGGGGAAGGAGAGAGAAAGATGGAGGAAGAGAGAAAGAGGGAGAGAGATGTCATTGAAACACATGTATCAATGTGACGAGGTGATGGTTTTCTGTGTTCTTTCTGTGGTGTGTGAATATGTGTGTGTTCTGTGTGTTTGTGGTGTAGAGTGTGAATATGTGTGTAAGCCAGAGATAAAACACTCTTCAGAGTCTTATTCTGAGGTCCAGTCCATCCATGACACACTTCACACTATAAGGCCACACACACACACACACACACACACACACACACACACACTATATTGGACAATCATTTTTAAAAAAAATCTAAACTAGAAATATACAGGCAATGCTCTCTTTAATGGCTATATATGGACAAATGGTTTGTAAATCGTATTTTGTTAGCTAAACTCAGATTACTTACTAATATATGTTACTCATGTATTATTTTGAAATGGCTCTGTAAGGACACTAAGTACAACAGCGAACCCTTGTGGAAGTGACAACTACAGTAAATCTACTGATCGTCTTCAGCATTCGGTCCTTAACTACTTGAGTGTTTTCTGAAAATGAGAGAATGTTCCCAGTCCTACTCCTCTCTGAAACAGTGGCCTTTAGTGACTGTCGGATATAAATATTTTTTATGTTGTAGTTTACAATTTGCGCTATAGGGTGGATGTGAACTCTATCAACGTTACTCGCTGCAAGACCCCCACCTGGAGGCCAAGAGCAATACTGCAGGGCACAGCTGAGATAACGCATTACAGAAAACAAACTATTGTTCATCATTTTCTACTCTTACAATTGACATTTAGGTGTTTCTTTTCTTACGTCAGTTTTAGTGATTAGGGATAGTTTTAGTTTTAGTGATGGGGTTGGCTGAATGTTAGGGAACTGACAGACTGCGCCGTTTGGTTCTGCAGGAGTGCTTCTTCAGAGTTAAGTGTCTGATTATTATCTTTATTTAGCGCGATAGCTGCAGGAGACGTTAAAGTGGGCCAAGTAAAGACAACACTCTGCGCGTGAAAGGCTGCTCAGAAGTGCACGGGGAGGCTCGTTCCGTTGCGCAGAGAGTTCAGAGAGCTGGACGCACATCACGCACTGTCGTTCCATACGCGCGCCTCGTGACACCTGTCACAGCAGCACGCGGTGACGAGCGTCGTTAGTGGCATCTGCGCTCAGACACAGAATTGGACCAAACCCACTTTCCGTTCCGCACGGGGCGACAACACAGAGCACCGAAACTGGAGCAAGCGGTCCGCAACCCACCCAACTTTCACTGGGCCGGGCCGGGAGCTGCACGGGAACCCCCCGTGTGGACCGATGTGCTGGCGGAGATGTCGCGTCACATTTACATCCGAAACAAGATCGGCGAGGGCATCCAAGCGCCCATATTCCAGGTAAGCTGCCGCTACACACACACACACACACACACACACACACACACACACACACACACACACACACACACACACAGACACACACACACACACACACACACACACACACACACACACACACACACAAACACATCCAGGCGCCCATATTCCAGGTGAGCTGCCGCATCAACGCAGGTGACTCGCACGTGCAGAGGTGAACTGGAACATCGTGTGTTAAGTGACAACTCTCTCTCTCACACACACACACACACACACACACACACACACACACACACACACACACACACACACACACACTGAACATTGTGTTAAGTGACAACGCCTGGGACATTATTTACAGGCAGCAACAATAGTGTTTTTTGAGAGAGGGTTTTGACGCTATGTTTTGATAACGACAACTCAACATGAGTTCGACTAAATGTGTTCCTGTGCTTGTATTTTATTATTTTATCTTCCGTAAGGTTATATTTGGCCATGAATCATGGGCAGGATACTCAGTGTGACATATGGAGTGAACGCGGTGACCCAGTTAAGGTGTGTCCCCTTTTTACGTTAAAAAAAAGAAAGACAGAGAAGAATGAGATTCTGGCAACCTACGCCACTGGTCCTCGGGAGACCTGGCGCTAAAAAAGGATCAAATCAGAGTAGATCATTAACTCATCCCCTCAGAGGGCTGTGCTCCTATTTAGAGTGGCTCAGACTTCTGTCACTCGCACAGATAGATGACAGAGAAGAAGTCATTACAACTCAACTATGTGGCCATTGAGAGGGGAACACATAACTGAGGACTGACAGGAACTGAGGGGAACATAGACATAGAGAACTGAGAGAAGGCTGGTGTCAGCTGTTGAGTTCCATGCCACCTCTTGGGTGTTGAGCTTTTAGCAAAAGAAAAGAAACCTGAACACTGAGAACCCAAACTAAAATTTAAAATGATAAAAAGCAAGGGAGAGAGAGAAGGAGGGAGGAAGGGAGAGAGAGAGGGAGGGAGAGAGAGAGAGAGGGAGGGAGGGAGGGGGAGAGAGAGTGGGGGAGGGAGGGAGGGACAGAAATAAAAAGGTGGAAGTTTTAGATTTGGGTGTTTGTTCAGAAGGCGTTAGCAGACGCGGGGCAGTGAGATGCTCAGGTGGAGATTCCCCCACGCAATGCTGAGCGCAGATCAGTGCACAGAAGGGCGCCACAGACGTGAGACACTGAGTGTGTGTTTGTGTGTGAGTGTGTGTGTGTGTGTTTGTATGTGTGTGTTTGTGTGTGTTTGTGAGCCCAATACGTCACCGTGAGAGTTTTCCATAACGTCTTTGTTAGGAGAGGTAAAAGTCAGAAAAAGATCAGAGTTCAGAGTATAAGTCTGCATCTTCTTAAGATGCTCTTCTGCATGGAGGATGTGTTTAGCAGAGGGGGGGGGGGGGGGGGGGGGGCTCTTCTGTGTGACCCGCGGCCACGGATGGATTACCGAACGGGCCTACCGGGCCCAGGTCCAGGGGCCCATGAGCTCAGGGGGCCCCTAAGCCAGAGCCTCTGCGTGAAGTCGCTGTCATATACAGTATCTCTTATTGTGGTTGAAAGAAGTGTATTTTGTTAATTTAATGTTGGCTTTAGTTGAGTGTACCGGCGCTGTGTTAGAAAATTTGCATGTGTGCCAGGGGCATTAACTATGGACGATGCAGCCAGCGCGGAGGGTTCGTAGGCAAAGCCCTGCCCTACTTATCTCGACATATGACTGACAGAGTGTTAGAGTGTTGCTAGTATAATGCGACTGTGATCAACAATGAATTTGTTTTGGATTCTTTAAGACACCTTATGCTATATATGCCCTCGAAATGGCAAACCTGTCTCCGTCATGGTTTTCATAATTTTTGGGGGAAAATCGTCACAAGCAATCTATAACACAATTCTATGCTTATCCTACATAAACTAAAGAAACTTTAAAAAAAATGATTGAATCGTTGACATGTCCAGGCCCAGGGGCACATGGTTTCATAATCCGTCCATGCCCGCGGCAGGATGTGGGCCATTAGTGTCAAACCGTGGCCGACACGAAAACTATACAGCTTTATATAACATATGTCACATACACAAATCTATACATACAGCTTTATATAACATATGTCACATACAAAAATCTATACATACAGCTGTAGACTGTAACTACAACATTCGACTATCTTTCTTTACAAGGTTAACAAGGCCAGAAGCTCAAAGCTAAATGTTCTTATTAAAAACAGGACCTACAGCACCTCCTGCTGGATATTGACATGTAGTGCAAGCTGTGTTGTAAGGACAGGCACGCAGCAATTCTGACTAAAGTAATATTATCATTCTTGATCTTGTTTCCTCATGGCTGTCCTAGTCCAGACTGCCAGTAAAATATTTATATTATATATAAATACTCTCATAAAAATAAACATTCCTCTCTTCAGTGTCCTGATAGAGAAACCCTGAATGGCTGCTTCACCCCAACTGAGGAATAAGGCCTCCAATAGACAAACCTTTCATTCTTTCAGGTGCATAGAAAAGAATGCTTTATGAAACCTGCATGCCAAGAATAGTTATTATTTGAAGAATCAAGAATTTGGTATCAAAAGGATTATATTTATATCTGACAAGTAGGATTTTGGTAAGAACCTGCTGATTGTCAATCAAGTTAGATGTACGGGTGCTAGCCAGATAGTCTTTCTGAGAAGAGGTAGCCTGGTTCTCTGCTGACTCTAGGGTTAGCTCCAGTTGACTCCGGCCTGTGGTTCTCCTCGGGGTGGAGGTGGGGGGAGGGAGTCTCTGGTTCTCCTCGGGGTGGAGGTGGGGGGAGGGAGTCTCTGGTTCTCCTCGGGGTGGAGGTGGGGGGAGGGAGTCTCTGGTTCTCCTCGGGGTGGAGGTGGGGGGAGGGAGTCTCTGGTTCTCCTCGGGTTGGGGGGAGGCTGCGGCGTGTTCCCCAGGCGAGGTGTCTCAGAGCCAGTGAGCCAGGAGTCGTGTCCTCACAGGGGGGCGCTCTCGCTCTCCTGGCTCCCCTCTGCGGAGCGGCAGGACCAGCTCAGGATTCTGTCCAGAAAGAGTCCAGGAGGATTCTTTTCCTCCAGGGCCTGGAGTGGAATGTGTTCTCAGTTCTCTCTCGTGGCTCTCTCTAGGCGCCTCCTCACCACATGCACCACCCTTTCAATTGATAGTTTTCAGTGACGTCACTACAATGGACCCTTCCGCAAACTCCACCCCCCTTAGCAACGCTTGCTATATCAGTCAAGCATTCACGTTTCCCATGTTCTCAGCATTGGTATGAATGGCGTGGCAACATGTTTTCAACCGTGTCAATTTCAGCTCTACCCAAAGAAATCACAAGCATTTTTTGGAAAAACGGCAAGATCTCAGATCGAAGCAGGCCAAAGGGTCTGCAATATGCTTATATAGGCTACAACCACGAAATTACATGCCGTGTTTGTAGACAGACAAATGCTAAGGCTAACAGGTTCATTCCAGCTGTGTTTATTTGTTCTATTATCTACACAGTCGCCGCTACGCAAACATGTAAGGTGGTAAAACTGAATCGTATTTTAAGCAAGGGTTTTCTCACGTTTTCGATGCAGTGGGCAGATTTTAGCGACATAGCTTCTTGGAACAAAGTAGGTGCTTCTGTTTACGTTGCTGACATTCAGCTGATGGGGGGGGGGGGTCGTCCACATTGTTTGATCCACAGCAGGCATTTCTCTCTCTGGGTCTTGGGTTTCGGGAAGGGATAAAATGTTACCCCTCCCTCCAGCCTTTTTGGATATCGGCTGTCAGAATTACACACTCCATAAGCGCAACGTTTTATTTTCTCTTCTCGAGCAGACGTCTCTCTCATTGACTTCCATTCATGAAAATGGCTTGCTTGACTGAGGTCCCGAGCTTAGTAACCGTTGCTATGCTATGATTGATCAGTTACCGTTTTGGGGAGTGGTCGCGGAAGGGTCAATTGTTAGCTGGCGGGCAAAAAGAACAGTGAAACAGCGAGAAACAGTGGAAAACTTCGAGCAGTGCCTACTCAACTTCGATCGCCATCAACCACAGACCATACCACTATAGCCAGACAGAAATATTTAGAAGGGAAAAAAAATAGGAACTTGTGATACATTTACTACAGCTGTCCTGACATTTTTATTTCTTTAACCTCGACGAAGTCCCTGTCTGAGCTCCAGTGTGGAGATATTTACATCTATCTAATAGAAAATCCGTCCCCATACACATCTCAAAAACTGAAAGCCTACTAAAGCACAGATAGTTTTTTAATTTTCAGAAGTGGTTGGGTTCACAACGATGTCGTCTGGAAGGTGAAAACTAAAAACATCTTCATAATCAGAGCAAAGATGAGTGCCATTTAATAGCTAAGTACCAGCTAGCGAGCTACCTGTTGTTAGCTAGCAGCCGTTAGCCTACCCAACGATGTTCTTTATTATTTGACACAATTCCCTGGTTTAAACAAGTACGAACACCTGGTCTGGCGAATGACAACTTAAATTATCTTCCCATATATTTTCTACTGACATTGTAGTATTACTAGTTGAATGACAAAAAACACTAGCCTAGCCTACTTGCTTGCTTAGGTACCTAGGTAGAGCAGCAGCTGGGTAATCCAATTTAAATCGTGTTGATGCTTTGTTTCTTGTATTTATTACTTGATCTATTCCCATTTTAGGTAGTTATTCTGATAAATTAGGCGACCAGAACAGGGTGACTGCTTTTATTTCCAGCTCCAAAAGTAAGGCTACTTTACTGTGTGTCCGAGAAAAGTTGACCCAGAAGACGTCTATGTACAATCAGGTGGCAGCAACGGCGAAATAAACATTTTTTTTTTAGCAGCTGGCAGCAACGTGAGCGGGTTTTTAATGCGATGAAAAAAAAATCCGGGCTTGTCTCCTCGCCGATTTAAACAGCCAACCGAGCAACAACTGTCTGGCATTTTACTAACTTATATTAAAAGAGCTTGAAAGGTTCCTGTATTAACTCCCGTGTTAAACAGCTGTGGAACGTCTTTTTTTGCCCGCCAGCTGGTCATTCTGACGTCAGCTGAAAGCTATCAATTAGGTGCCTTAAGCACCTACACCTGGGTGGTTCCTGCTGTATTCTGGGAGCTGTAGTCCTTTGAACGGTGGCCATCTTGTGGTGTGGCAGCCAGACCTCCACGGAACTCCACACCCGTCTACTAGCTGGCCCACCTTGATGCCACAGTGTGTGTGTGTGTGTTTATAACAGGTGAACCGGGGCACCTATTCCAGGCGGAGTCGGTTGAAGAGATCTGATGGCAGCACCACCTCCACCAGTTTCATCCTCAGACAGGTAACACGCACGCACGCACGCACGCACGCACGCACACACTCACGCACGCACACACACGCAGGCACACACACACACACACACATATACACACACACACACACACACGCACACACATAAATACACACACATATACACACACACACACACACACACACACACTAACACACACACACACACACACACACACACACACACACAACATGGGTTAGTCCAGCCTGCATATGTCACTACTGTTTTATAGGCAATTTGTTTTGGTACCATCCTCTAATTCATTTTGATAGCATATGGTCATGTGAAGGACAGATCAACACTGGTGTCTTCCCCTAGCCTGGATACCAGCCCGAACCCCGCCCACAACATTTTTGGTCAGGGAAGTTCGGTCTGCCTCTATGCAGTTGGGGAGAGAGTATCAGAAGTCAGGATTCTGTCTTACCAATCAAATTGTCAGGGCGGGCTTTATACGATGATGGACAGATGACCAACCAACGATTGAGTTGATTAGATAGATAGATTAGAAATCGTACCAAGATGGCGGCGTCTTGGGAGCCTGTTAATGGGACATATTTTATGTGGTAAAAGTTTTAATGTATCAGATGGTCATACTATGTTGCTCTGATTGGTTGTAGGTATCCAATTGAGCGAAGAGGCCTTGTAGAACCTGATAATGTAATAATTTCCCGATAATGTAATAACTCCCGATAATGTAATACAAATTCCTTCATAAGTCCCTAAAACATGTAATAAAACCTTATAATGTAATAATACCCCGATAATGTAATAAAGTGCATTTCCCAATAATTTTGCAGAACCTGATAATGTAATAATTACCTGATATTGTAATAACTTTGGTTGGTGCTGTAGCATCAGGTCTCCAGTTTCAGAGGTCCAAGCAGTGAAGCTGTCCAGAGACCTGCTGCTTCACTATTAGCAGATACAGTATATATTTTATATGATTGCGCATGCACAATTTTTACAATGGTGAAAGGGATATTCAGTGGTAATCAACTAATAGAGAAAAAATAAGAACATTTTGGTATGTTATAGACCGGCAGCTAATGGGCACATAGAACATTGAGTTACTAAGTCCTCATTGATCATCAATAGCTGACATTTCGCTATTTGATTTATATCAAATTCTCTTTTGATTTTGTGTGGCAATGTCCCTTAAAAATTACACTATATACTGCAAAACATCATGCAACATGCATTTCCTCTACTTTCCCTTGACTTTGCACATGACAAGGCAGTTTGAATGGATCCTCTGTTGGCTTGTCCTTTCAGTGGTAAACACAATGGCTTAAGACATCAAGACTCATCCTTTCCATTTTCCACCTTCCATTACTCATATCCAACAGATCAAGTTATTGCCTCATTTGCACTTATTTTGTGGTTGTAGCGCCATTCCTACTGCGTGGCATTGCGTGCAGAGGCAACTTAACAGACAACCGTTAATCCCGCCCACATTGAAAATCGTGTTGTGCCAGACCCTTGTACAGCTTCTTGCTGTACAGGTTTGGCTTGCAAGGCTAAGGGCCTATACCATTGGGATAAAAATATGAGCAAAACAATAGTGGGTGGTTGTCTACACAGCATCACTACTTGGTCTGAATAACTGGTGTCCCAACATTTCAGCACTGACCAAAGTTTTTACAATATCAGGAATTTATTACATTATCAGGTTCTGCAAAATTGAGGCTAACCTGATAATGTAATAACTTCCAATTAATGTAACATTTTATTACATTATTGGTATGGCGATTGTTACATTATTGGGAAATGCACTTTATTACATTATTGGGATATTATTACATTATCAGGTTTTATTACATCTTTTAGGGACTTATGAGGGATTTTTTATTACATTATCAGGGTTATTACTTTATCAGGAAATTATTACATTATCAGGTTCTACAGGCCTTTTATTTCCTGGTTTGTTGAAACACGCCCCATAATCACAGCCCAATGGGTCAGTATCAGACTCATATTCTGACCAGAATTATGAGTAT
>NC_137922.1:28088493-28090993 GCF_963457725.1 Sprattus sprattus | reverse complement strand
GTTGGGAAAGAACATACATATCTAGAGGAGCTGGGGTCTCCAAGAAACTGAAATCTGGTGATGAGACATCCCAGAACATTCGTGTATTTTTATGGTTTGGGTACCTGAAAGATCATTCAAACTTTCTAGGCTCAAAATCTGATACCATAACTTGAATAATATGGACTTCCAAGGGTGTGGCTTGGGTATATCAAAGTATTTGGGGTGCTTGAATTGCTCGGAAATCTTACTCTACGCTCTGTTGTAGCATCTTTGAAGGCCTATGAAAAGCTCAATGTTACAGCTAGAGACTCAGGCAATACAGCACGAGTGGGAGTGGGGTAGATAAGGGATAATCCCACGGGTGGTCGGCCATAGCCACCGAGGCTACCTACCCCACTCCCACGAGTGCTATATTGCTTTTATAAAACAATTCTACCGTCAACAAATTAACATTTCAACACGAAGTTATTGATTAAAAATGGTTTATTTCGCCATTGTTTCTCCGCAAACAAAAAATAGTTCCATTGTCAACGTCTTGGTTTGGAATTTTAAGAATTTTGAAAAAACGGTTATCATGAACGCGAATATTTCATCGCGGAGTGATTTATTATTAGCTGTGAAAAGTCCCAAACTGTTGGTATCTTGACGGATAATCCAACTCATGGAACGTCTTTCGTCCAATCAGAAACAGCTAAATAACGCGTAGAACCCAATTTTTTTATAATTGATATTATACACAGATTTTATACACAAACGCAGTTAAAGCTCTGTGTCATAAACTGACCTTTTGTTACCATTTGAATATGCTTCCAAAGGCCATTGAATGCTGAGCGTGATAGCATTGAATGCTGAGCGTAATAGCAATTTGAGGCACCGCCCCCCCCCCCCCCCCAATTGGGAGTAGAGAGCTAATATTTTGGACTAAACCTACTAAGAAGTGTATGAACAACCTTGATTTTTTTTTAGCTAAATCGGAGACGGTCGAGTGGGAGCCATTGTCCAGTTTGGCGTGGAGTGACCCTACTGTCAGTGGGCTACACACACACACACACACACACACACACACACACACACACACACACACACACAGACACACACACACACACACACACAGACACACACACATGGAATGACCCGCTGTCAGTGGGGGGCCAGATGTTTTCTATCTGTTTGCTTTACTTTTACACATAATTCCTTTGTCACTATGGAAAAAAAATCGCAAGCTGTGAATGATCATTTATGTTAGTACTCTCCTCCAAAGCCACAGAATACGCACAGAAACTTTACGGTGCAAACCCATGCCAGCGACGCGACGCGATGCAACCGAATTCCATCGCTTTGAGTGGGCGTGGTGTAGCGTGTGGAAATAGCATACAGTCCCCAATTTTCAAACCCTCAAAGACGACACCAAACAATCTCATTGGCCGCTGCCGGGAAAAATCGCTCCTCATTTGCATAAGTTTCAACATGTTCGAATTTTCATCGCGGAGTGATTTATTATTAGCTGTGAAAAGTCCCAAACTGTTGGTATCTTGACGGATAATCCAACTCATGGAACGTCTTTCGTCCAATCAGAAACAGCTAAATAACGCGTAGAACCCAATTTTTTTATAATTGATATTATACACAGATTTTATACACAAACGCAGTTAAAGCTCTGTGTCATAAACTGACCTTTTGTTACCATTTGAATATGCTTCCAAAGGCCATTGAATGCTGAGCGTGTACAAAAATCCCATATTTTCAAAACATTGTTTTGAGAAAACGAGGCAGAATGCCATCACACATTTTTTATATGTTAAGAACACATATCTAATCGTTCAAAATAAAATTGGTTCATGTTGGTAAATGCTGCCATTTCTTTGCTTTAGCTTGACAAAAGTTGCACAAAATGGGTTTTCATCCATTTTCAAGCTTCAATAACTTCCAGACCATTCATTACATAAGGACAGTTTTTTAAAACAATATACATCGCATACATATGAAGGTGTGTGTATAATACCAAGTCTACAGCTTTAACATTAAGCTTTCCACATGCCTTCAAAGATGCTGCAACAAAGCGTAGAGTACAATTTTTGCGCAAATTCAAGCACCCCGAATACTATGATATACCCAAGCGACACCCTTGGAATTCCATTATCGTCAAGTAATGGTATCATACTTTAAGCCTAGAAAGTTTGAAGGAGCTAGCTTAAATACTTTTCTAGTAATAGCAATTTGAGGCACCGCCCCCCCCCCCCCCAATTGGGAGTAGAGAGCTAATATTTTGGACTAAACCTACTAAGAAGTGTATGAACAACCTTGATTTTTTTTTAGCTAAATCGGAGACGGTCGAGTGGGAGCCATTGTCCAGTTTGGCGTGGAGTGACCCTACTGTCAGTGGGCTACACACACACACACACACACACACACACACACACACACACACACACACACACACACAGACACACACACACACACACACACAGACACACACACATGGAATGACCCGCTGTCAGTGGGGGGCCAGATGTTTTCT
>NC_137922.1:28078493-28080993 GCF_963457725.1 Sprattus sprattus | reverse complement strand
ATTGATAGTCTGTTTGAGGAAACTTCTTGATGCACTCAAAAATCAGAATGGTTTATGGGATTGGTACCAGCATCCATTTTGGCCAGCGAGCTACTACTAGTCCCCGAGTGTCGCTGCATCGAAAACTGTCCTGTAGAGGGCTCTTCTGCTCTGACGGTTCTAACGGTTCTCAGTGCACTTGCATGCAGAGCAATACCACCATGCCAGTAGAGGCACTAGTGGACCAGGAGACTAAGAACACCATAGAACACCTTAGAACACCTAAGACAACCTTAGAACACCTTAGAACAAATGGGCCAAGACAAGCCATGGTAGCAGCTTAGGCTACATATTTGCGTGACACTGGGATAGACGATAAAAGATAAACGTTATGACAAAGCCACTACTTGCCATGAGAAAAGCCGAGGCTGCTCCCCCTGGTGTTCACCTTGCAGAAGTGCAGGGAGGTTCAGCTCAGGCTAACTGCTCCCCCTGGTGTTCAACTTAGGCTAACTGCTCCCCCTGGTGTTCACTTGCAGAAGTGCAGGGAGGTTCAGCTCAGGCTAACTGCTCCCCCTGGTGTTCAGCTCAGGCTAACTGCTCCCCCTGGTGTTCAATTGCAGAAGTACAGCAATGACTGGTGGATCGGGCGCCTCGTGAAGGAGGGTTGTGACATCGGCTTCATCCCGAGTCCTCTGAAGCTGGAGAACCTCCGCACCCAGCAGGAGCAGAAGAAGAGCCGCATCCAAGGGTAAGAGCCCGCAGCCTCAAGGAGCTTCTCAGACCAATGCTAGAGCCAGAAGCATAGAGCTTCTCAAGTCAAAGTCAAAGTAGCTTTATTGTCCTTTACTTCACATGTCAAGACATACAAAGTAATCGATAGAACGTTTCCCACTCTCCCACGGTGAAACATATAAAGTGCACAGGCGCAACAGATAAGACAAGACATTACCTAATACTAAGTAGAACATACAGACACACGTAAAGCAGCATACGTTTTCTTATGTGAGGTTATGGTAAAGTAAAAAAAAAGGCAGAACGCAGAGCTCAGGTGGAGGAGGAGGAGGAGCTACAGGAATGAATCAGGGAGGAGGAGGAGTTACAGCAATGAATCAGGGAGGAGGAGCTACAGGAATGAATCAGGGAGGAGGAGCTACAGGAATGGATCCAGGAGGAGGAGCTATAGGAATGAACCAGGGAGGAGGGGCTACAGGAATTAATCAGGGAGGAGGAGGAGCTGCAGAAATTAATCAGGGAGGAGGAGGAGCTACAGGAATGAAACAGGGAGGAGTAGTTAGTAGTAGCAGTAGCAGTAGCAGTAGCAGTAGCAGTACCAGTAGTAGCAGTAGCAGTAGCAGTAGCAGTAGCAGTAGCAGTAGCAGTAGCAGTAGTAGCATCAGCAGTAGTAGCATCAGCAGTAGCAGTAGTAGAATTAGCAGTCGCAGTAGCAGTAGCAGTAGTAGCATCAGCAGTAGCAGTAGTAGCATCAGCAGTAGCAGTAGCAGTAGTAGTAGCAGTAGCAGAAGCAGAAGCAGTAGCAGTAGCAGTAGCAGTAGCAGAAGCAGTAGGAGTAGAGGTAGCACTAGCAGGCCGCCACACAGCTGGAGAGGGCAAAGATCAGAGGTCACCTCACCATCACCCAACAATCAGGCCAGAATGCACAAAGGTCACATCAGGGAGGAGGAGCTACAGGAATGAATCAGGGAGGAGGAGGAGCTACAGGAATGAATCAGGGAGGAGGAGGATGGAGGGAGGAGGTACAGGAAGGCACATGATTCAGGAGGACGATAACGCAATGTCCAAGAGCCAGACCAGACAGGAACTAAAGAACCAGGAACTAATAAGACTGAGAAATTAGAAATGGCACGGCCCTTTCTTCTGGAACTGTCTGGTTTGTTAGTTTGAGGAGAAGCTACTTTTTGCAAGAAGACCTAGTTATTGCCCGTCAAACCTTGATCCAGAGGCAGCCAATGCTAGGAAGGAAATTATATTCAGTTAATTAGATTCATTCTGTGAATCTTGAGCAGGTCTTATAAAAATACTTTTTCCAATGAGACTGATGCTTGGCATGCTTATTTTCTTCTCTTCAACTAGCAATAGCCACTGCTAACTCAACTAGCGATAGCTACTGCTAACTCAACTAGCAATAGCCACTCCTAACTCGATGACAATCTTTTCTTTCTGAAATAATGTATGCCTTAGCCTTACATGTGTGTGTTGTGTGTGTTCAGGTTGTACTCAAGAGCTACATTGTGTGTGTGTGTGTGTGTGTGTGTATTCTGGTCATTCTCCAGTAAGTCCAGTGGAAGTTCTTCATCCAGTCTGGGAGATGTGATGTCATCAGGTGAGCCTGTTTTTCATTGGGTGGGAAAAAAGGGGGCGGGTCAAAGGAAGCCACAGGAAAGATGGAGTCGTAGGTTGTCACCATTTTGTACATCTGCAGTCCAGCGTAAAGCTAAGCTCTGCACAGCATGTTCTGATCATGGGAGTGTGTTTATGATGGCTGGCTGCTCAGCCTTGT
>NC_137922.1:28063493-28065993 GCF_963457725.1 Sprattus sprattus | reverse complement strand
TTGGCAACACTAGTATCACACACACACACACACACACACACACACACACACACACATGGGTGGCAGCACTAGTATCACACACACACACACACACGTTTGACAACACTAGTATTACGCTCACACACACACACACACAGACACACACACGTGTGACAACACTAGTATCACACACACACACACGTGTGGCAACACTAAAGGCCGAATTATGCTCTGTTTTAGACGTAACGCGTAAGCACGTAAGATACACAACCTCCCCTTGCGCGGTAAAATACCCCCCCTTACGTGCTTAAGTGCGTCGCCCAAAATTCCTGACTATGCGACTAAAACACTACGGCCCTACACAGCTCGCAAAGGCTGTGATTGGCCGGCTACCACAGCCTTTCACACAGAGTCTCACGTTTCCGGGTTAATAGCATACAGTCTTTTTTAGACCCAGACATTTTTTTAAATCATGAATACCCTGCAGTCAGACCGTCTCACAAGCCTTTTCTTATGGATTAGGAACAAACATAACAGAAGAGGTCCGAAGACATGAACTCCTTTACAAATCCTCTTTAAACACTTATAAGGACGCTCAAATTACCGCGAATATCCCATTCTCACCCGCGATTGTTTGGAGAGAATGTGGTCATTCACGAACAAACAGGTACTTTCATATTCATTTTCCGCCACTTGTGAGTCATGGTGATATCTTTCATTGAGTTCATATTGACGTGAATCCATCAATTGCACCAGCGAGTTTGATAGAATGAGCCCGGTCTGCTCATACAAAAGTTAACAGTAACCTGCCGTTACCTTGTGGCCAGCACCATTGTAGTTACAAGCATTGACAACATGATGAGATTCTCTCGCCGTTTAGCACCTCATCTTTGAATAATGTAACTCATAAACACATCGTTTTAAAGCCTGTCGCAGTCATTAAAAGATGTCAATAAACGAACTTTTGCGTCATGTGCTGTCTTTTTCGCCACTGGTACTGAATTGCCAACATTTGTATTTTGTATAACACATGTATTCATAACATCAAGCCTTTCGCCCACTACACTTTCATGCTCTGGTAAGTTTTTTCCTTTGTCCTGCTGCAATAAATAGGCTTACTTAACTCAAAAAAAAATCTACAGTTCTGGCGTCAATTTGCTTTGCAACACGCAACACGGCTCACAAGCCTTGCAACACGGCTCTGCGTCTAAAACGAACCTTAAATCAAAACTTGTCTAAAACAAGTTCCTTGTGTAAATTACGTGCTTACGCGTTACGTCTAAAACAGAGCATAATTCGGCCTTAAAGGGTAATATATGCTCTGTTTTAGACGTAACGCGTAAGCACGTAAGAAACACAACCCCCCCTTGCGCGGTAAAATACCCCCCCTTACGTGCTTAAGTGCGTCGCCCAAAATTTCTGACTATGCGACTAAAACACCCCGCCCCTACGTAGCTCGCAAAGACTGTGATTGCGGGCTAACCACAGCCTTTCCCAGAGTCTCCCGTTTCCGGGTTTATAGCATACTAGTCTTTTTTAGACCCAGCATTTTTTTTAATCATGAATACCCTGCAGACGGTCTCACAAGCCTTTTCTTATGGATTATGAACAAACATAACAGAAGAGGTCCGAAGACATGAACTCCTTTACAAACCCTCTTTAAACACTTATAAGGACGCTCAAATTACCGCAAATTTATGGAGAGAATATCCCATTCTCACCCGCGATTGTTTGGAGAGAATGTGCTAATTCACGAACAAATACTTTCATATTCATTTTCCACCACTTGTGAGTCATGGTGATATCATTCATTGAGTTCATATTGACGTGAATCAATCAATTGCACCCGCGAGTTTGATAGAATGAGCCCGGTCTGCTCATATACAAAAGTTAACATTAACGTGGGCTTAACTGATGGCCAGCACCATTGTATTTACAAGCATTGACAACATATGAGAGTCTCTCGCCGTTTACCTCTCATCTTTGAATAATGTAACTCATAAACACATTGTTTTAAAGCCTGTTGCAGTCATTAAAAGATGTGTCAATAAACAAACTTTTGCGTCATGTGATATGTCTTTTTCGCCACTGGTACTGAATTGCCAACCTTTGTATTTTGTGTAACACATGTATTCATAATATCAAGCCTTTCGCCCACTACACTTTCATGCTCCGGTAAGTTTTTTTCCTTTGTCCTGCAGCAATAAATACGCTTACTTCACTCAAAATAAATCTACAGTTCTGGCATCAATTTGCTTTGCAACACGCACAATCCTTAGGTAACCTTAAGGAACCGTAAATCAAAACTTGTCTAAAACAAGTCCCTTGTGTAAATTACGTGCTTACGGCTCTGCGTCTAAGGCCACTGCCACACTAAGCCGATTTTCATACTTTCCGGAACGGAACCTTGACAAACTGGCCTCCCGGCCAGACAAATCTGCCATTTGGAGCGTCTCATACCGTCAAGGTTAGAATCCACTCTCCAGAGTGGGTAGGTTGCAATCTACCCTGCTAACAGAGC
>NC_137922.1:28045993-28050993 GCF_963457725.1 Sprattus sprattus | reverse complement strand
TATTCCATGAGTGGTAGGCTACAATGACTGGCTGTTTTAAAATATAACTAATAGCCTAACGAAACAAAATAACCCAGGAAGTTTCATCTTCGAGACGTTAAGGCTTCTTCCAATACTGACAGCTGACTCATAGCTTGCAGGTTTGCGGGAGACGCGACATTTGAGGGATGTCACTTAATTTAAACCTTTTTTGCTTCCGTTAGTGTGTGTGTGTGTGTGTGTGTGTGTGTGTGTGTGTGTGTGTGTGTGTGTGTGTGTGTGTGTGTGTGTGTGTGTGATAGAGACAGAGAGGACTCAGTAAAACATCAGAAAACACCGTGTCTCGTAAGCCTTAAACTATCAATCACCCCCACAATGAAATATGCCATTACAGTCGCGACAAACTTCTTGGCATTGTGGTGCGCCCAAAACGCAAGCTATAAACGTAGCCATCCTAATGTAACCAAAATATACCTCTGCTGATATGCCTAACCTTCGTTCTATTTAGAATTTGTCTTAGCACTATGCAGGAATAAAATAGCATTTACAGTGTCAGGATTCAGGCGCTCTCGCCTGGCTTCTATAACGCGCCCTGCTGCACTGAAGGAGCGCTCACTCGCAGCACCTGTTGCTGGAACGCATATAATTCGTTTTGCAAGGTGCTGTAGTCGTGGGAACGACTGGCCTGGTTTCTCCCAAAAGGAAAGTAGATTTTCCTCTGCTGATCCCGCGTCTATATGGAAGTTTGTAGAGAGATTGCCGGGGAGTAAAATGCTCCCTTTCCGTTACGTCTGCTGCTGGCTAGTAATACAGACAGCCGGAAAGGTTAATAAACGGAATGAAATAGCTACACATTACACACGCTATGTTTTAATAAAAGCCACGTTACTCACATACTGGTTAACACTGTTTGTTACAGCACATAAATATTTGTCGCTACATCCAAACTGCGTCACCGTTGTCCCTCCCTGTGCTCCAGCCGCACCATTTTGCTTGCAATGTGAATCATTTAATTGAAATATGCTTATTGGCATTTGTTGCACCTTAATCATTTTCTACAAACATGATATGCTATGTATGGTGTAGTAGACTGAGACTCTATTCACTACTGCACAAAAACTAGACACGTTTGAAAAACTAGACGTTTGCAATGAAGTAGGTTCACTTTCGCCAATATCTCCGTAAGGGAGATGGGTTATGTGCTCAAATTTCCTGGGATCAAAGAAGACGTTAGTATTCATGTGCAAACTAAAAATCACGTCTCAGGATTGCTGCGCATGCAAGTTATTTCGGGTGTCTCAACTGTAACTAATACCACTCATATAATTATGAGTCCAGTAAAAGACGGAGCAAACACAGTTTTCTACCGTTGTTGAAACACATCCACGCGTAGACTCGTTTTCTTTCCATCCGAGAGTGGTTATTCAAAGAAAATATTAAGAACTATATGCTGATAAAAAGAAGGGAACTTTAAGCCACTACACTGCCTGTGCCCGATGCGGATCCACGTTGATGTTGTTAGTAAACAAACCAGGTGGGAGCACATCTCCGTGGTCTTTGCGCATGCCCGAGGCAATGTAACCGCTTCACATTTTGCACATGTATACAGGTAACGACAAGAGCCGTTTCCCTTGAAAATCTTCACACCTACACGCGAATACGATACGATAAACTGATCTGATCTCAGTGGCACATGTATAAGGCCCTAGTGTCTCCAGCAGCAGAGGGGGGGGGGGGGGTCCTGTTGCATAATAGAACTGAAGCTGCAAATTAAGCCATAGAGCTTAGGGAGATAGAGCCATCCTGTTTTAACACACACACACACACACACACACACACACACACACACACACACATCTTTTTTTCGTCTTTTCCAGTAGGTCCCCGGAACAGATATCTTACTTTACACAAGAGTGTGGTTTGATGATCTCATGGAAACAGACGGGAGACACAGACAAGACAATTAAGAAACATAGTACAAACCCTAAATCTCAATCAGGCAGGTTTCTGGTTAGAGTTTAGATGATAACAGAGGAAAAGCAGGTCAGTGTTAGTTCTGCTCTACAGACAGTTTTTTTTCCTGATACCTCACATTGAATTGGCCATGACAGCAATCAACAACATCTTCCCCGTTCAGGATGTGTGTGTGTGTGTGTGTGTGCATCTTCCACGTACAGGATGCTCATCATTAGCCACTTCCTGCGCGGTGACTTTCAGGGACCAGCGGTGTTCCCGAACTCATTTCCACGAGTCCCTCACCCGATCACTCACACACACACATGTTGGCCGGTTGCTCGCTCACACACACACACACACATGGGACACTCACTTACACACACACGTAGGCCACTCATACACACACACACGTGGGCCGCTAACTCACACACACACACACGTGGGCCACTCACACACACACACACACACACACACACGTGTTGGCTGCTCACACACACACACTGGTCGTTTGCTAACACACACCTTTGCTCACCTGCTAACATGCGACCTTCACTAGCTCCTTTTCTGTCTTCTGTTAAATTGCCTCTCTCATCAGGGAGTTCCCCCCCCCCCCCCCCCACACACACACACACACACACACACACACACACACACACACACACACACCCATCAAATGCCAGCCCTCACAGGAAAGTAATGAGATGGTATTTATAGTCTGGTTTACTCATTTATTCCTCTTTTACCTTTTTTTTCTCTTTTCATGGCTGTTGTAGCCCATCCTTACCCTTTTCCATTACTTTGGTGAATTGAACAAGTGTGTACATGTGTGTGTGTACGTGGGTGTGTGTACATGTGTATGTGTACATGGGTGTGTGTACATGTGTGTGTGTACATGGGTGTGTGTACATGTGTTTCTGTGTGTCTACATGTATATTCATGTCTGTGATTGTGTTCTCATGTACTGGTGTATGGACAGGGTTTGGTACCGAACCCAGGCTGACCCAATTCTGAGTCAGTGTCAAGTGTGCTTGTGCTTGTAATTACAGCAAAGCAGAAGCGTGGTGGCACAGCGCTTTGAGGAGCTTGGCACAGTCACCAGGTGAGGAGCGTGGCGCACGGTGGCACAGCGGTGAGGAGAGCTGGGCGGAGAGCCAGCCGGTGAGGAGCGTGGCACAGGCACCCGGTGAGGAGCGTTGTGGCAAAGCGGTGAGTAGCGTGAGGAGCATGGCACAGGCACCCGGTGAGGAGCGTGAGGAGGGTGGTGGCACAGAAGTGAGTAGCGTGGTGGCACCGGGTGAGGAGCGTGGTGGCACAGGCACCGGGTGAGGAGCGTGGTGGCACAGGCACCGGGTGAGGAGCGTGGTGGCACCGGGTGAGGAGCGTGGTGGCACAGCAGTGAGGAGAGTGGTGGCACCGGGTGAGGAGCGTGGTGGCACCGGGTGAGGAGCGTGGTGGCACAGCAGTGAGGAGAGTGGTGGCACCGGGTGAGGAGCGTGGTGGCACAGGCACCAGGTGAGGAGCGTGGTGGCACCGGGTGAGGAGCGTGGTGGCACAGGCACCGGGTGAGGAGCGTGGTGGCACAGGCACCAGGTGAGGAGCGTGGTGGCACCAGGTGAGGAGCGTGGTGGCACAGCGGTGAGGAGAGTGGTGGCACCGGGTGAGGAGCGTGGTCGCACAGGCACCAGGTGAGGAGCGTGGTGGCACAGGCACCGGGTGAGGAGCGTGGTGGCACAGGCACCAGGTGAGGAGCGTGGTGGCACAGCGGTGAGGAGTATGGTGGCACCGGGTGAGGAGCATGGTGGCACAGCGGTGAGGAGGGTGGTGTCACAGCGGTGAGGAGGGTAGTGGCACAGGCTCCCGGTGAGGAGCGTGGTGGCACTGGGTGAGGAGCGTGGTGGCACAGACACCGGGTGAGGAGCGTGGTGGCACAGCGGTGAGGAGGGTGGTGGCACAGGCTCCCGGTGAGGAGCGTGGTGGCACAGCGGTGAGGAGAGTATTGGCACAGTGGTGAGGAGGGTGGTGGCACAGGCTCCCGGTGAGGAGAGTGGCGTGGTGGCACAGGCACCAGGTGAGGAGGGTGGTGGCACAGCGGTGAGGAGGGTGGTGGCACAGCGGTGAGGAACATGGCACAGGCAGAGAGCCAGCCGGTGTCCTTTCCGAGTATTGCGTAACTCAGCCGTTTGGAGGCTATTTTTAGTGCAGCGTCAGAGCGTGCAGTGAAGGATGATATGGGGCAGAGATGGATGATTGGAGAAGCATCAACAAAGAGACACACACACACTCAAGCATACACACACACACACACACACACACATACACACACACACAGACACACACACACACACACACATAAACACACACATAAAGCTGTATTTATTCTTACAGCCAGCAGATGGACAATTTAACTCATCAGTTTACAGAAAGCAGGAAGCCCCATTTCATCTCTTTCTCTCTCTCTCTCTCTGTCCCTCTCTTTCTTTCTCTCTCTCTCTCTCTGTCCCTACCTCTCTCTCTCGCTTTCCCTCTTTCTCTCTCCCTCTGTCCCAACCTCTCACTCTCTCTGTCCCAACCTCTCTCTCTAACTCTCTGTCCCTACCATTGTCTCTCTCTGTCCCAACCTCTCTCTCTTTCTTCAGTTTACAAAAAGTAGTGGGAGTGTGTGACAGTGAATACAGTGGATCGATGTGTGTGTGTGTGTGACAGTGAAAACAGTTGATTGATGTGTGTGTGTGTGTGACACTGAATATGGTGGATTCATGTGCGTGTGTCTCATGAAACTCTTTGCCTTCTCCCCCTTCCAACTAGATGAAAGAAGGGATGATGAAAATACATGTGTGATCACTGAAGTGTGTGTGTCAGTGTGTGTGTATGTGTGTGTGTGTGTGTGTGTGTGCATACAGATGTTTTTGTGATGACTCCAGACCATATTTCTGTCTGTGTGTGTATGTGTATTTCTGTGTGTGTGTGTGTGTGTGTGTGTGTGTGTGTGTGTGTGTGTGTGTGTGTGTGTGTGTGTGTGTGTGCGTGTGTGTGTGTGTGTGTGTGCATGCAGATGTTTTTGTGAT
>NC_137922.1:28010993-28043493 GCF_963457725.1 Sprattus sprattus | reverse complement strand
CACACACACACACACACACACACATCCACTCTGCGAACTGGAGGTGCGCATTCACCGTCTCCACTCTCTGCTCGCCACGGCTCGGGCAGTAAAAGTAGGCCTCAGCTAATACTGATGATAAAAAAGACGAAGAGGAGAAGAAGAAAAAGAAGGAGTATGCGTGTATTAAGCCTGTAAAAATAAGCGCCGAGTGTCGCTGTGTTCCGCACACACACATACAAACACACATTGGCCTACACACACTCTCTCTCTCTCTTTGTCTGTCACACTATTTCACACAAAATTGTGTCTCAACATTCCTCTCCTGTGTTTGTTCAGTTAATGTCTATTTACATTTTAAATGTTTTCCTTTAACTCACATCCAGTAATTACACACCCACACACTTCCAGCGCCCTGAATATCCTCTGAAATTAGAACACCGACCGAGAAGCCGCTCACACATCTAAAGCTCAATTATGAAACGGAATAGTGTAGTACAAACAAGTATGGATACTCATACCTCTTCATTTTCACTCTACTGTGGAAATGTATATATTTAAATAATGGTACATAGTTGTTTTAGCCAAACAGAAAGAAACGCGACTCGTCCCAACTGGCTGTATGCTCTCGTGGCGGCATGAATGACGGTGTTTGTTAAGCGTTTACATCAGTATGCAAGCACGCTACAAACAACTTTGTTTAATGTATGACAGTAAACTGAGGATAACTTGGTGAATGTTTTGCTAAAAGGCATTGCATTGACAAACAGACTCATATTTACTGCGCTGCCTAAAGTTATTTAAGCATGCTGGTGGATTATAAGTGCGAGGCGAATCGGTCTCAACGTGTAACCAGCTATTTTCTGTGAGTATCCCTTTAACGAGCAGTGAATGCTTGGGTTAGAAGCATCTGTTATTGAATGAAACGCAGTCATTCATAAAAATAGGACGGCACCGGACCCCGATTGGCTGCCTGAGGGCTCACGCATAATTTAGATACCCTCGAACACCCATTGGCCATTGGTGTGAAAGGCATTCTGAACTGGCCAATGAGCAAGCTCCAAAGCATCCCGCAAGGCTCCGGGCAAAAGCAGGCGATTCCATTGAGAAATATTTCAGTGTATTAGGTACATCGAGTAGAACGCAGCCCTGTAAAGACCATAGATTTCATTGCATCTGTTTGGAATACATTTGTGGTGTTAACAAATCACGGGATTACGCTGTCAACTAAAGTGTGAGTATTGCGTGTAACCAGAATAAGATGCATTCATTTAAAATAAGGTTTCGCGAAGTTTTATGATTCTCTGCTAACTTGGACTCACTTTTGGTGCACTAGACATTTAGTTGGTGCGCTCGCGGTTGCTGCGAAGCAAGCGAACGCCATTTTCTTTGTGGGAGCGAATACTTTGGCAACCATTTTATAATTGTTTCTGATTTTTTCGTTTTTTTTGTGTGTGTGGGGAAATAGTTAACTAGATCTGTTAGTAACATGCAGAAATGTGCTTGTACTTTGAAGCGATGGTCAGTCAGACCCGTGGAGTTGGAGGGTGGAGGTGTTCGTGATTTTTATGAATGGGAGGTCGAGTTTTTTTCCCTCGCTGTTTGCACACGGAGAAGCAGGGATCAAATTTCACTTCATTGAGAAAAACAAGAGACACACACACACGCACACACAGCCACCCACACACACACACACACACACACACTCAGGGGCCCGGGAGGGGAAGGAGCGCGCGGGATTGGGGGAAGGGTAGACCTGCTGAACTCCGATCGCTCCACCTGAGATGTAATCTTTTTTTCCGCTTTGATGTTTGATCTGGGCATTTTATTGTCGGTTGTCTCTGACGTTTAGCTTTATGTTCTCCAACATATGCACATCACATCGTCTGCCAGTTTACCAATTATGTGTTTGTTTATTTTTCCTGCAGACTTATCTTTTTTTCGCTTTGATGTTGGATCTGGACATTTCATTGTCCGTTGTCTGGGACTTTTCTGATATATTTTCTTATTCCTGTTCTCTCATATCAGTCAATTAGCCAATTATGGTTTTGTTTATTTTTCTGCAGATTTTTATAGCTGTCTTCTTTAAGTTGGGAGGAGTTTTAATGAGTTTAGTAGAGGAAGCAATAAAATAATAATCGAACTACATCACGCTCATAGGCTTCTATTCAATTATGTTTTTTCTTATCACTTATTTATACAATTATTATTATTATTTAATTATTAGATTTACGAGGCAAAGGAGAAAGTTTGCAACTTGGAGCGCACGTGCAACTTTGTAGACTTAAAGAATTTGTGTACGTAAATGTATGTCCACGCAGAAAACTGTCTACGTAAAAAAAATCGTAGACTAAAACACAAGAGTGTAACGTTCATTTCCACCCAACCGTTCGGGTGTTTTCGCCACTGGAGTCATGTGATCATATTTAGTTCATGAAGTAGTTCTCTGTGTCCCTGATCGCTAAGCCTGTGTGTGTGTGTGTGTGTGAGAGTGTGTGTGTGTGGTGCGCGAAAGAGTGAGTTCATTTTTTCCGTGGGTCACAGATGGTAGTAAGATCTTATGTAAGATTTTCAGCCGGGGGTTAGGCCTGTGCTGTAACGGCTGTGTGTGTGTGTGTGTGTGTGTGTGTGCGCGCGCGCGCGCGCGCCTGCCCCTCTTCTGTAGAGAATATGTGTGTGACCAAGCAGGACCATAAAATGTTTTTGTCACAGTAACTAAACCAACACACCTGATCAAAGCGGCTGACGTCACTGGCTGAAGTCTCATGTGTGTGTGTGTGTGTGTCAGTAACTAAATCAACACACACCTGATCAAAGCGGCGGGCGTCACTGGCTGAAGTCTCGTGACAGGTGTGCTCTCAGCAGTGCTTCTGTCTCAGACTAACACTTTTCTCTCTCTCTCACCCATCCCTCCACACACACACACACACACACACACACACACACACACACACACACACACACACAGACGCAGGCAGACAGCTGAGGAGCCCGTCCCATAAAGAAAGAAGGAGCAAGATTTCCCCCGCTCCCACACCTCCTCCTCCAGAGGAGCACAGCCATCATGGATGGCTTCTATGACCAGCAGGTCCCGCTGATGACCACACACAGCGTGAGTTCCCAGTGCAGCAGCAGCCCTGTGTGTGTGTGTGTGTGAGTATGTGCGTGTGTGTGCGCGAGTTCCCAGTGCCCAGCAGGCCTCCACTGCTCATCGTGTGTGTGTGTGTGGAGCTTATGGGGGTCTTCATGCCAATCACATGTTGGCAATAACACTGAACGCTCAGCGAACAAACATCATTACTATAGCACTATACTACTTAATATATATTACTATATTACTATACTATTACTATAGCACACAATTATCAGGCAAGGGCCTTAGTAGTTCAGATGTCCTACTTGTGTCACGATAACTCTTTTGAACGATGTTGTTCTGTTCATGTTTTTGTGGCGGTGCAGAACTCTCAAGTGCAGAATTCCGAGATCCGTTGTCGTGGCGACCGAAAGAGGAAGTTTGCAGACTCTGAGCTTGACCAGGACACCGAAGGTAAACACTCATTACAGCAGTCCACATCCACCACCTTGTGTGTGTGTGTGTGTGTGTGTGTGTGTGCACTCATTACAGTCGTCCACATCCACCACCTCACAAACCAAAGGTCTTGTGTGTGTGTGTATATGTGTGTGTGTGTGTGTGTGGTTTCTATCCTGAGATATGATGATCACTGTATGTGTGTGGTTTACTTCCTGAGATGATGGTCATTGTGTGTGTGTGTGTGTGTGTGTGTGTGTGTGTGTGTGTGTGTCTGTGTGTGTGTGTGTGTCTAGTTTCCAGAGGATGGTCATTGTGTGTGTGTGTGTGGGTGTAGTTTATGTCCTGAAATGATGATCATTGTGTTATGTGTCCTCAGATCTGTTTCAGGACCTGAGTCAACTTCAGGAAATCTGGATTGCAGAAGGTGACTTTGCAACGCATGTGCTTATTCTTGAAGGCCATTTAAGACTTGTGTGTGTGTGTGTGTGTGTGTGTCGGTCTGTCTGAAACAACGTACTCCTCAGTTCACATTCTGATTACAGTTCTTTATTCCTCTTTCCTCTTGTAGCTCAAGTTCCTGATGACGAACAGTTTGTCCCAGATTTCCAGTCGGACAACTGTGAGTACCTGAGGGGGTGTGTGTGTGTGTGTGTGTGTGTGTGTGCGCAATACTAATTTATGAGATAAAAAAAACCTCCCTGTAGAATTAATTTAGGACATGTTTTGTGAACAACAAAGACAAAAACAAGAAACAATTGTTAAAATGTTTTAAATTCAAATCTTCTCCCAAATGATTGGGGGCCAAAGACTAGAAGATAAAGGAAAGGCATGAAGGTGTGTGTGTGTGTGTGTGTGTGGGTGTGTGCGCACACACACACACCGTGTGGCAGTTTACCATGGGGAGAGGTCTGTGGTCCAGCTCTTTTTAAAGCCATCCACATTCAGACTCGCAACCCAGATTAATTGGGCCGGTTGCTAGATGTCTGTGGCAGTGTGTGTATGTGTGTGTGTGTGTGTGTGTGTGTGTGTGTGTGTTAGATGTCTGTGGAAGGGAGCTGATCTGGGCCGGGCTGTCAGAACAGAACCAGGCCCGTGCTGAGCCCATCGGGCCTCTGGGAGTCTGGGTTCTGTTCTGTCACAGTGTGTGTGTGTGTGTGTGTGTGTGTGTGTCTGGGTTCTGTTCTTGGTTCTGTTCTGCTCCGCGCTGGTCCACTGTGGTCCAAGACAAACATGTGAAGGGAGCTCAAAGGACCCTTTCAGCCTTAAGAGTGCAGAAGTTTCAAAGCTGGAGGCCTGTGTGTGTGTGTGTGTGTGTGTGTGTGTGTGTGTGTGTGTGTGTGTGTGTGTGTGTGTGTGTGTGTGTGTGTGTGTGTGTGTGTGTGTGTGTGTGTGTGTGTGTGTGTGTGTGTGTGTGTGTGTGTGTGTGTGTGTGTGTGTGTGTGGTGAGAGATGAGGGATCATATGAACTTTTGTGTGTGAGAGAAAGGAAAAACAACTGTGTGAGCATAAAGGAAAGGGAAAGTGAAGGGAGTGTGTAGAAGAGTGGAAGGAAGTGTGTGTGTGTGTGGTTGAGTGAGGCCAGAGAGAGGCTTGGTCTGCCGCAGTGGAGCTGTAAATCATGATCAGGCCTTGGTGCCTTGACACTTTTATGGCCCGAGGATTCTTACTGTGTGTGTGTGTGTGTGTGTGTGTGTGTGTGTGTGTGTGTGTGTGTGTGTGTGTGTGTGTGTGTGTGTGTGTGTGTGTGTGTGTGTGTGTGTGTGTGTGTGTGTGTGTATCCACACCATTTCTGTGTCTGCCAGCACAAGAGATGTGGGCTTGGTTTGTGTGCTTATAATCTCTCATAGAAGACAAGACAGTGGAGAAATGCCTTTAGTGTGAATTAGTCCAATTGTGCCAGTGTGTGTATAGGTGTCTTTGTTTGAACAGAGGCTGTGTGTGTGTGCGTGGGTGTATATATGTGTGTGTGTGTGTGTGTAGGTATCTTTGTTTGCACAGAAACTACGTACAAATGTGAGTTTGTGCAAAGGAGGGGAGTGTAAATTTGCCCATTCCATGTCATTTTGTATGTGTAGGTGTCTTTGTTTGCATTGGCATGGTGTGTGTGTGTGTGTGTGTGTGTGTGTGTAAGTGTAAGAAGTAGCTGCACTGGCACGGGTAGGGCTCGGTTGGCACAGTGCCAGCTGGTTTCACAGACCCCTCATTCACTGGGAGTTTTGCAGCTGGGCGAGAGGAGCAGTTACCATGCCGACCCCCCCACACTCACACTGCCAAAGTCTGACTGCCCCCTGGCCGGTCTACCAGCCACCAGCAAAGGCATTTCCCTAACACACAAACACACACACACACAAACACACACACACACTATGCTATGCATGTTTCAAATCAATGTGGATTTATCTAAATATCTTATCTGTGTGTGTGTGTGTGTGTGCACCAGTGTGTCCTGACGTGTGTGTGTGTGTGCACACAGTGTGTCCTGACGTGTGTGTGTGTGCACCAGTGTGTCCTGACGTGTGTGTGTACGTACCAGTGTGTGTGTGTGTGTGTGTGTGTGCACACAGTGTGTCCTGACGTGTGTGTGTGTGTGTGCACCAGTGTGGCCTGACGTGTGTGTGTACGTACCAGTGTGTCCCGACGTGTGTGTGTGTGTGCACCAGTGTGTCCTGAGGTATGTACGTACCAGTATGTCCTGACGTGTGTGTGTGTGTGTGTGTGTACGTACCAGTGTGTCCTGACCTGTGTGTGTGTGTGTGTACGTACCAGTATGTCCTGACGTGTGTGTGTGTGTGTGCACCAGTGTGTCCTGACGTGTGTACGTACCAGTATGTCCTGACGTGTGTGTGTGTGTGTGTGTACGTACCAGTGTGTCCTGACGTGTGTGTGTGTGTGTGTGCACCAGTGTGTCCTGACGTGTGTGTGTGTGTACGTACCAGTATGTCCTGACGTGTGTGTGTGTGTGTGTGTGTGTGTGTGTGCACCAGTGTGTCCTGACGTGTGTTGTGTTTTTTGCAGTGATATTCCACGGGGGCCCTCAGACCAAGGTGAAGCGGGAGGAGAGCCCGTCCAGAGAGCTGAGTCCCTGCAGCCAGACCCGCCACCTCTCCCCCTACGGAGAGAAGTGCCTTTACAACTACAGGTACACACACACACACACACACAGAGCCCTTACAACTACAGGTGTACACACACACACACACACACACACACACACACACACACAAGAGTGCCTTTACAACTACAGGTACACACACACAAACATACACACAGAACTACAGGTGCAACCTACCTCTCGGCTGCTGTTGTTTCCCTGTTGTTCTGAATCCGCCCTCTTCTCTCCAGTGCCTATGGCAGGAAGCCAATCAACTTCAACAAGCCTTTGACTCCGCCCTCCACCCCAGTCTCACCATGTGGGTCCTCCCACACGCCAGTGCCCCATCCCCTCCAGAAACAAGCCACGCCTTCTCATATGCAGCACCAAGGACCTCTGCAAGCACTGCAGGGACACTCCCAGCAGCACAGGACACACCCACTCCAGCAGAGGACACACCCACTCCAGCAGAGGACACACTCACTCCAAGAGAGCACGCCTTTTGCCGTGCCCCACCCACCAATGAATCACCATGACTCCTCATACAGCACAGAGCACAGGTGAGCTAGCACACAGCTAACATACAGCTTCATTAAGCAGCTAACACACAGCTAAATACAGCACAGGTGAGCTAGCCCGCGGCTAAATATGCTTCATACAGCACAGAGCACAGGTAGGCTAGCTCACGGCAACATACAGCACAGGTGGGCTATCACACAACTATGTAGAGCACAGAGCAATTGTGAGCTAGCGCAGAGGTTAGCTAGCCCACGGCTACATAAAGCACAGCTAAATATGCTTCATACAGCTCAGAGCACAGGTAGGCTAGCCCACGGCTAAATACGCTTCATCATTCATGATCAGAGAACACACTCGCTCTCAGGGGCTTGTTGATGGCTATAAGAGGATCAGTTTTCCCAAGCTACTTCCCCAGTTTCTGAAAGGCTTAAAGGTAAATTAAAGCAGTTCAGGTAATCGCTTGGTTCTCTTCTTAGTGATATAAGCCACTAGCCAAACAGGGTAATGAGGCCAAGTCTCACTCACACACACCCTACAGGTCAGGGTAATAAGGCCAGGGCTCAAACACACCCTACAGGTCAGGGCAATAAGGCCAAGGCCCACACACATGACCAGAGGGAGAGGGATGGTGACATACAGGCCCTGAGAAACACCAAGGTCATTCTATATGTCCAAATATCATTCCCATACATTCTATATGTCCAATATATCTATATCTCCTCTTCTCATCTCCTTTCTCTCCCCCCCCCTCGCCCCCCAGGTTCCAGAGGCAGCTCTCAGAGCCCTGTCGGCCGTACCCCCCCAGCAGTCCCTCCTGCCGGCCCCCCTTCTCCTCCCAGCCTGTAGGGGGCGGTGTGCCGTGCGGACCCCACATGCGCCCCCCCTACCAGAGGCAGATGTCTGAGCCCGTGGCCCCCGTCGGCCCCCAGGCTTTCAAGCAGGAGCTGGTCGACCCCCGCTACGGAGAGCAGGGGCTGTGCCCCCCTCCCCACACACAAATGCGCCCACCCCCCTTTCGCCAGGTGTCCATCAAGCAGGAGCCCCGGGACTTTGGGTTTGACACAGGTGTGTTTGGAGGAGACTATAACACACACACACACACACACACACACACACACACACACACACCCTGTCTACTGTCTAGCTGTGGTGCTGTAGTGAGGGCTGAGTGAGAAGGTGATTGTGTCTGTGTGTGTGTGTGTGCGTGTGCGTGTGCGTGTGTGTGTGTGTGTGTGAGTGTGAGTGTGATGGTGATGGTGATTGCGCGAGTGTGATGTGTGGTTACGTCCGTGGCTGAGTCAGACAAGAGGCTGGAAGCCGAGAGAGATGAGGGACCGTTAGCCGTTAGCAGTAAGCCGTCAGGTCAAGAGTAAGCTCCAGGGTGATGATGTCACCAACAGTGTCATTCCATGGGGGCTGATTCACAGTAATACCCCAAGAACAGATAACATCCCCTGCAACAGACACACACACACACACACACTTTCTCTCAGCCTTGCACGCACACTCCCACGCTCCTCCCCTCCCACTGTCTCTTTTGCACTTGCCCCTGATTGGCAGGTCATTCAGTGATGTAACAGAAAAGCTTCTTTGCTTTTTACAGCTCGTAAATACTCCTGGCTGTGAAACAGGCTGTGTGTGTGTGTGTGTGCGTGCTACCAGGTTTTAAATCAGTAAAGTATTGTGCCTAAGACCTGAGGATGAGTAGACTGTGTGTGTGTGTGTGTGAATCTTGTCCTTCTAAGCCGTTGTGATGTCACAAGTTGACCCCTGACGCCTCCTTTGACCTCTTCATCTATTTTTCATGCCCAGCACTCTCTCTTACACACACACACACACACAGTCTTGGATGGCTTTTTAGTTTCTTTGCCTTGCTTTCACAGATGCATTGGTTTCTATGACAGTGACTAACTCTGTTGTGTGTGTTTTCTTACAGAGGTGTCAAACTGCCAGTCATCATTTGTCAACAAGTCCGCAAACCTTTACAGGAGCAACAGTGAAGGTGTGTGTTGTCCTCTGTGTGTCTGTGTGTGTGTGTGTGTGTGTGTGAGTGTAAACAACCCTGGCAGATTGCTCTGGTGCTAAACTGCTCATGCTAACCTCTCTGTATTTCCCACAGGCTTCATGTTTGATGGAGACTCTCACCTGTACTACGATGATACCTGTGTGGTCCCAGACAGAGTCGATGGTAAGCCAAATAGAACATCTCAAACTGGTATTTCTCTCTCAAACACTGACTCACACTCTGACACACACACTCTCAGACACACACACACACACTCTCAGACACACACACTCTCACACACACACACACACACACACACAAACACACACACACACAGACTCACACTCTGACACACACACACACACTCTCAGACACACACACACACCTCCTGACGCCACCTCTAACAACCCCCCCCCCCCCCCCCCCCTGTAACCCCTGTAGGTAAGGTAAAGCAGGAGGGCGGTGTGTTTCGGGATGGCCCCCCCTACCAGAGGCGTGGGTCACTACAGCTTTGGCAGTTCCTGGTGACGTTGCTGGACGATCCAGCCAACAGCCACTACATCATGTGGACCGGACGCGGCCTGGAGTTTAAACTCATCGAGCCCGAGGAGGTCAGTCTCTCTCACACACACACACACGCACGCACGCACGCACGCACACACACACACACACACTACATCATGTGGAGCGGACGCGGCCTGGAGTTTAAACTCATCGAGCCCGAGGTGGTCAGTCTCTCACACACACACACACACACACACACACACACACACACACACTACATCATGTGGAGCGGACGCGGCCTGGAGTTTAAACTCATCGAGCCCGAGGTGGTCAGTCTCTCACACACACACACACACACACGCACACACACACACTACATCATTTGGAGCGGACGCGGCCTGGAGTGTAAAATCCTAGAGCCTAAGGAGGTCAGTCTTGCACACACGCACACAAACACACACACACACGCACATATGCTGATTTAGTGAAGTGGTTTGTTTCTTTTTGAGATTAAAATCTCTCTCTCTCTCTCTCTCTCTCTCTCTCTCTCTCTCTCTCTGCTGTAGGTTGCCCGTCGGTGGGGCATCCAGAAGAACCGTCCTGCCATGAACTATGACAAGCTGAGTCGCTCACTGCGCTACTACTACGAGAAGGGCATCATGCAGAAGGTAAAGGCAGGTTTCCGTTCCAACTTCTCCTTCTCATCTCTCACACACACACACACACACACACACACACACACACACACACACCACCTGTGCATCCCTCACTTCTCCTTCTCTTCCCATACACACACACACACACACACACACACACACACACACACACACACACACACACACCCCCCCCCCAAAACATGCAGCAGCTAATGAGAACCTCCTAAATGTATTAGAACTATACCCCTTTATTAGTTCTGTAGTTCATAGTCCATTAGTCTTAAATGATCCTGTTCAGCAATAGAGAAAGTAAGCACTGTGCATCTGATGTAAGTTACGGTACTGACTGATTTCTTCTGTCCCCTGTGTGTGTGTGTGTGTGTGTAGGTGGCAGGCGAGCGGTACGTCTATAAGTTTGTGTGTGACCCAGAGGCTCTGTTCTCCATGGCGTTCCCCGACAACCAGCGGCCGAGCCTGAAGGCGGAGCCAGAGGGCGTCCCCGTGCCGGAGGATGACACTATGCCCCTGTCCCACTACGAGGACCACGCCCGCGCCCCCTACCCCCCGGGCCAAGAGGCCAGGGACCAGTGTCCCCCCGCGGGCATGGCCTACCCCGACGTCTACGCCTTCTAGCGAGGAGAGGAGAGACCAATGGATGACTGACTGAACACAAAACAAAATCAACTTTATCGCTCAAACCCCCCCCCCCCCCCCCAACATGCCAACACACTCACTGTCAACACTGCTGAGCGGTGTGGAGATCACACACACACACACAGACACACACACACACACACACACACACACACACACACACACAATGATACAGAGGCATATGCATATGCGTGACTGTAACCGTCAGACGAAGGCAGCTAGGAAGGTGCCAGATGAAACCCGGCTGACTTCCCTGTTCTGGACCAGCGCTGGTTCTGGTCTTGACTCCAGAGTCCATTCCCCAACTGGACCAGTGATGGTTCTGGTGTTGAGTCTATTCCCTGCTGGGCAGCGTCCACAGATGTTTGCTTTTATTTCCTCTTTATTTTTCTAACTGTTCGAGCTAAAGGGATCCCTCATAGCATTTTCCAAAAGTAAAAAAAAGTGTTTTGATTTTCTAAGTATATGTAAATGTAATCCTTTCAGGAATGCAGACAGTGATTTTGGGAACTGTTTGGAATTTCCTGCCTCTTTTTCTTTGTGTTTTGATTCTGGCTGTTGGCTATCGGGCCCTCAGGAGCGACAGCCAGTGTTCACGGGGACCGACGTCTTCATGCTAAACACAACGTACACACAGACAGACGTCTTCCTGCTAAACACAATGTACACACGGACAGACGTCTTCATGCTAAACACAATGTACACACGGACAGACGTCTTCATGCTAAACACAACGACAAACCGTCACTCTCTGCTGGTGACAGTGCAGGTGTTTCTTACGTTGTAACGTTCAAGTTTCCTCTGCTGTTTTTTTTTCTACAGAGTCTTATGGAGTTTGAATTTTGGGGGAGGGGGTGGGTTTTAAAGACTTTAAAAAAAAAATCTATAAATATATATGAATATATTTTTGCAAAGTCTACATTTTTGTCTGTAATTGTATACACTGTTAAACATATTCTGAAGTGTGTCCTTGTGTAGCAGGGGCCCAACTTACCCAAGTGAGGAGGGGTGGGGCTTGTGCACAGCTGTGTTCTCATTGGCTTATATGCACTTAAGTGACACCATTGATTATGCCCAGCCGATTTGCGTTTCCTTTACATGTTCAGCGTTTCCTCCTGAGCAGCGCGGGCTCCGCCTTACGGCCCAAATGGCGCCGCAGATACACACCTCTCGCTTCTGATTGGCTCAGTCAGATACACAGCTCTCTCTTCTGATTGGCTCAGTCATTATTCAGTGCTTGTCATAGTATGTCTGTAAATGAAGCAGATCTGGTGAAAGCAAAATTAATCTACAAAGAATAGTAACCAAGGCAACAATAGTAAATGGATAACTGCTTAATTGATATTTCTACCACAGTGAGTGTGTTTGTGTAAGGCATTGGATTAACAAAATAAATATATTCTCATTGTGACAAGTGGTATAAACCTGTTAAATTCCATGGTTAAGTAATATTGTTATCTGGAGAGCTAGCTAACTGGCAAGCTGGTCAACATAGAAACGGCTAACATTAATGTTAGCAAGAATTTCGGTCTTCAATTTTGGAATACATTTTAACCAAGCAACCTCTATAAACTTTTTAAACTAAGCCAAATGTTTCCTTTGTGGGCTGATGTTATGCATACCTAAATGCGTGTATGAAAACTGGATTATATTCGGAGGAAGCTAACGTTAGGCTTTGCGTAGTGGAGTTCTGTGCGTCCACTTAGTTTAATGTTTTTGTATGTCAGCACACCTTGGTGGCCTTTATCCCTTACTGAAAGACCCTACACACTCACACACGCACACACAAGTGAGTAGAGATGGAAATGCTGAGTTTGGGGACGGGCTAAGTGTGTGGAGAAACGGCACATACACACTGGGTCATGCGGTAGTCATGGTTAAAGGCAGCCCTGGCCCTGTGGTAGTCATGGGTACAGACTGAGCCCTGGTGACCGGGGTCTGATTCCAGACCAGAGCCATGCGAGCCACACCACTGCCCCTCACACTGCTTGGGCTGATGACCTGTACTGGGTCCAATAAACCACACACACACACACACACACACACACACACTCACTCACAGGGCTGATGATCTGTACTGGGTCCAATAAACTCTCTGCACTCCCAGCTGCTTAGTCTCTATGGTGTGTGGGGTAGGGTCACATTACATCTTTGAAATACAGACATATAAATCTTTAAACTCAAAACTCTTAATTTACTCTAACTAGATTGTCAGTGTTGTCATGTAACAGCCACACCATGGACATTAGCATTAGGATATTAGCACTAGGACATTAGCAGTAGGATATTAGCACTAGGACATTAGCAGTAGGATATTAGCACTAGGACATTAGCAGTACGATATTACTGTAACATTAGGATATTAGCATTAGGACATTAGCACTAGGACATTAGCAGTAGGATATTAGCTGAAACTTTGAATCTTTGGTTTCTTTCAGCAGCTCAGTTTGTTGATTGTTGGAGTCCAATGCTGGAGCTCGTGGAGAAAGCATGCTATATTGAAGCCCCTCCTGGAATAGCTGGGCTTGGGTTACTTGTTGTTAGTGTTTCAGTACAAGCTGATAAAATATAAAAGAGTAAAATCCCTGAAAACTCTAATAGTAATCTAGTAATCTTGACGATGGGTAATGACGGTCCCTAGCCTCAGTCAAACGCTGTTCTAAATAGAAGCGTTACGCAACACTGCTGAGGGAACAGTTCACTCAGGCAGCAGTTCACAGGACTCCAGGGCAGGCACATTAACCATATAGAGACGTGACGTCTGTATTCACCACGTTAATCCTTAAATTTTAAACCCTAACCCTAACCTGGTAAATGAAGCTAATCCAGCACTAACCTCATAGCCCTTAATCCCTCTCACCTGCCCCTCCTCTCTCCTTTCTCCCTCTCTCTCTATCTTTTCTACCCTTTATTCCCCTTCCTCCTCTCTGTCTCTCTCTTTCCTTCTCTCTTTCTCCCTCCTCCCCCTCTCCCTCACACTTTCTTTCCCTCCTCTCTCTCTCCCACTCTCTCCTCTCTTTCTTAGCCTCCTCCCTCTTTCTCTCTCCTTTCTCCCTCTCTCCGTCTCTCTCTCTCCCACTATCTCTCTCTCTCTGTCTCTCCCTCTCTTCCACTCTCTCTCCTTCTCTCCCTCCCTCTCTCTCTCCGTTCTTCCTCTCTGAGGGTGAAGTGTTCAGTGATGATCCTCGGCCCATGAGCCTGATCCTTTGCTGTAAGAGTTTGTGAGCATTAAGTTCCTGGGTGTTATTGAAGCATTAAGTCTTTGAGTGTACACACACGCACACACACACACACAAGAATGTTGGAACCTCTCATCTTACAACACTTTCACACACACACACACACACACACACACACACACACACACACACACACACACACACACACAGTCTCTGAGTGTTATTGAAGATGTCAGATCCTCAGCTCCTGGCTCCATCATGGGAAGCACTGACCTGAATTCCCTTAGTCTCCCACTGATAGGCTGAGCCCGCTCTGGCTCTTACCTGTGTGTGTGTGTGTGTGTGTGTGTGCGTGTGTGTGTGTGTGTGTGTGTGTGTGTGTGTTTGTGTGTGAAAATGTTGTAAGATGAGAGGTTCCAACATTTTTGTAAAGGCTGTTGATGTAGTTGTTATGTGTGTAGAATGTTTAAATAAAACACACACGCACACAAACACACACATACATACACATACACACACACACGCACACAACTAATAAGGGTGGGGGGGGGGGGGGGGGCTGTAATATATTACTGATCTCCCTAAGCGCTGAACCACTGCCCTACATCTCTAACACACACACACACACACACACACACACACACACACACACACACACACACACACACACACACACACATATATATATACCCCTGCTGACGCACACACACACACACACACTTATAGCCAGAGTTGTCACACAGTTAATTAGCAGCTAAGACAACAGAAATATATTTAGCACGGTGGTGTGAGAGAGGCTGGGATGGAACACCAAGACAAGAAACACACAGAGACACACAAAGACGCGCACTTACACAAACACACACACACACACACACACACGCACACACGGTCTTCACCATGGACAGACAGGTCTTCACACACACACACACACACACACACACACACTCACACACACACACACACATATACACACACACACACACACACACACACACACACACACACACAGTCTTCACTATGGACAGACAGGTCTTCACACAAACACACACACACACACACACACACACGGTCTTCACCATGGACAGACAGGTCTTAGTAACACACATCTTGGACCACCCTAGGTATGGTATTTTCTCATGGGCAAAGGCTGCCACCTTGTGGATATCTGTGTGAACTGTATGTTCCCCCATCTCCACCCACTGCATCATTACAGTGCATGAAATGAACCACTTAACGTAGAAACTTCATTCAAACTTTGTCGCGTAGGTCTTGTAAAGGACACTTATGCTATGTATTTTTCACTTTTCTAAACTTTACACTTTTTAAGATATTAAATAAAAACGAATCAAAATTTTCCCATTGACTTACATTGGGCCATTATGACATCATAATAGGGTCTTTAAACTGGCTTGCACCTGTGCTTCACTGACACCTGCGCCAAATCCAAGGAACCACTTCTCTGTCCCTCTCAATTTAACTGTAACTAGTAGGAACATTAAGACACCTTCCATTCTCTACTTTTTTTTCTCTCCATCTCTCCATCTTTCTCTCTATCCCTCTCAGTCTACTTTCTCTCACACTCAATCTCTCTCCTTCACTCCATTTTTATCTCCTTTTTTCAATATTTTCACTCTCTTTTTCTCTTTATCCAGAGCCACTCTTGTTCACTCTTCTTTCCTTCTTCCACTCTTCTTTCCTTTCTTCTTCCACTCTTCTTTCCTTCTTTCACTTTTCTTTCCTTTCTTCACTCTCCTTTCTTCTTTCCTTCTTTCACTCTTCTTTCCTTTCTTCTTTCCTTCTTTCACGCTTCTTTCTTTTCTTCTTTCCTTCTTCAACTATTCTTTCCTTCTTTCACTCTTCTTTCCTTTCTTCACTCTTCTTCCCTTTCATCACTCTTCTTTCTTTTCTTCTTTCCTTCTTCCACTCTTCTTTCCATCTTCCACTCTTCTTTCCTTCTTTCACTCTTCTTTCCTTTCTTCTTTCCTTCTTTCACTCTTCTTTCTTTTCTTCTTCCTTTCTTAACTTTTGCATTTCATGCACTGGTATTTCCTTCAGGAAATGCATTTTCATTAAGCAGACGTATGTGTATGGTATGTCTATGATGTGTTTGTATGGTATGTGTATGATGTGTGTGTATGGTGGTGTCGGTATGATGTGTGTATGATGTGTAAGGTGGTGTGCATATGGCGGTGTGTGTATGAGGTGTGTATGTGTATGATGTGTGTATGGTGGTGTGTGCATGATGTGTGTACGAGGTGTGTGTATGGTGGTGTGTGTATGATGTGTGTATGGCGGTCCAGGTGGTGTTTGGTGGCGTACACGCCGATGTGGGTCTTCCTCGTGCCCACACACACACACACACACACACACACACACACACACTGTCAGCGGGCGCAGACAGACCCTGAGTTGCGCAATGCTGCTTATGGGACTTTGACCTCTTCAAACGGTGGTGGGAACTTGCTGAACACGGACTGGGAAGTCCGCTTCTATCATTTCTACTCTGCGTGTTTTGTGTTACCTTCACGAGTGCCTTCTATGCAGTTTAAGGAGATCGGATCTTTTCTGTGTCACGCCTTTGGAGTGTGGTGATGGATTATGATGGTTATCTTTTCTAGACTGTTATTAGATGTGCCAGAATGATCGAATGATCATATTTATCTGGTGTCCAACGTGTGAGTATATGGAGGTGAACTGTGTACTGCTTGCTGTTCAATGTGGACTTGGGTTGCAAATGAAATGATCATTTAAAGGTGCAATAAGGATTAATAGCTATTCGCTAAAGGTATGCTAGCAGCTAAAACTAACGAAATCTCTTGAAATGTGCTGACTTTGACATTATGACAAACTAGTTACTCAACGACTGTCCTTACACAGTCAAACATCTAGCAAGTGCAACACAAGACTAAGCAAGACGGCAAATAAGCTACTTACTAGATCGGTAGAAGGTAAACAAGTCAGGTCGGCGGGCTGCGGCAGGCGAAACTACAGAACGCAGTTATGCCTATCGACCCTGCTATGCCAATGGCACCGACGTGATTCTCCATATTAAATGTCATTGTAGTGCCCCAATTTTTTTTAAGCTGTTATTTTAAGGTTGAACTGCTTATCCTAACCCTAATCCTGAAGCATAATTGTTGCATATTGTACCTTTAATAAAGGGACTTCTTTGCTTCATATTGGCTAGTTGTTTTTATTGGACTGAGTGCTCTCCCGGACCCGTTTTTCACTATGTTGGGGTAACAGTGCCCTCTAGCTGTAGTAATGTGTGTTTCATTAAATTATGAGCCTGTCAGTCGTGGAAAAAATGGTTCACGGATGCATGCCCCCGTGGGATTATAGTGTAATAGCCGTTTAGCGGTTGCCAGTTTCGATCATTTTTGTCTTTGGTAACAACTGGGACCAAAAATGATGGGAAAATAGGGCCCAGGTTAAATACATCACTACGTTTTCCTTTAAATGAGTATGACCGTCAAACGTTTTTTGAGCTGGACTAAATATTGTTTTGGGTTGTAACCTACGTCACTCTTTAGTTTAGTGTTGACGTACAAAACACACACAAAACAATTTGAACTCTTCACTTCCTATATGTAACCAACAACTTGGCTGTAAAATGTAAGATGAACGTGTGATTGGCTCTGGGTCCTACCACTCAACTGGTCAGTTTCCGCTTTTCACCAAGTGTGTTTCAGGAACTCAGAGAAGTCGGAAGCAGTGAGCCTCACTCGCGATCGCATTTTTACAAATCAGATTGTGTATCAAGTTGGGCTATTTCCACAGCGGATTGATGGCTTACCCCGGATATGGCGGTGTAAGTGGTGCTATCCATTTCATTCTATTGATCGCAATATTAATAAAACATGTTGAGCTAGGTACGCTTTTACGCATAATGCAACTTTTTTCGCCGAGGGGCTGGGCGATAGTGAAAGCCCACGGTAGTTGGCTTAATGTGTCAGGCCAGCGTTGGGTCGTTCCTTTAATTCACCGTGGAAGTAGAAGCTTTATTCGGGCTTAAAGGGATATGAGGTGCGTAGCAGAACGGCATGTGTCCGTTTAATTTAATAAGAATCGGCTTGAGGCGGGGCGCTGCGGTAAAGCTGTCCCCCCGATCAGCGTACACAGGCCTGTGTGTGTGTGTGTGTGTGTGTGTGTGTGTGTGTGTGTGTGTAAGTGTTAGTGTTTAAAATATGGGTCGGATGTGTGTAGGCTGGTTTGCTGACATTTGTGGTGGTGACCTCAATAGCGCCCCTTTTTTTTTTTTAAAGCAAACTTGCGTTTTCGTTTAAACGGTCGCGTAAATTGCAAACGTTATTTTTTTTAATGACGTGTAAAGTAGGCATACTTCTAGCAAACATTTACAAAGCCGTTTTCATTGGGTTCATAGTACTTAAATTATGTTGATTCCCTCCTGTGTAGTGCAGTGTAGTTATCTTACAATCATTGAGCATCTGTCACCATCCTATGGCGAAGCTGTCTACTGTAGTTACATATTTAGGTGTGTGGTGTGGAGCAAATCTGTTATGAAACCTCTCTCCCACTCTATCTATGTCTCTCTCGCTCTCTGTTTCACTCTCTCTCTCTCTCTGTCTCTCTCTCTCTCTCTCTCTCTCTATCCCTCTCTCCCTCTCTCTCTCTCTCTCTCTCTCTCTCTCTCGCTGTCTCTCTCTCTCCCCCTCTCTTTCTGTCTGTCTCTCTCTATCTCTCTCTGTCTCTCTGTCATATTCCTCCATCTCTCATCCACCCAACCCTCTCTCTCTCTCTCTCTCTCTCTCTCTCTGTCTTTCTTCCTCCATCTCTCCTCCACCCCACCCCAGTATGGAGGCTCGATGCCAGGCATGCCCCAGCACGGGATGCCTCAGCACGGTATGCCCCACCACGGGATGCCTCCTCAGGGGATGCCCATGGGTGGCCCCCAGGCAGGATACCCCCCTCAGGCGGGTGGGTACCCTGGCACCTTCGCCCCCCAACCCGCTGCCACAGACCCCATGTGGGGGTACTTCACTGCCATCGCGGGACAGGTGAGTTCCTGTGTGTGTGTGTGTGTGTGTGTGTGTGTGTAGGTGTGTGTGTGTGTGTGTGGGTGTGGGTGTGGTGAGTGGGGGTTGCAGGGGAGGGTGCTGCCCTGTATCTAAAGGCTGAGTGTGTCTGGGGCAGAAGAGGGAGAAGCGTAAGCTTGCCCTCAGTGTGCTGTGGGGTATGGGCAGCCCAGAAGCCCTCATGCATGCTGACACTGCCTGTGTGCTGGAGCTGAGGGAACTCAGGGATTGATTCACTATCCTGGAGAACTCAGGGATTGATTCATTATCCTGGAGAACTCTGGGATTGATTCACTATCCTGAAGAACTCAGGGATTGATTCACTATCCTGGAGAACTCAGGGATTGATTCATTATCCTGGAGAACTCTGGGATTGATTCACTATCCTGAAGAACTCAGGGATTGATTCACTATCCCGGAGAACTCAGGGATTGATTCACTATCCTGGAGAACTCAGGGATTTTATTAGCCCCTCTATTTCTCTGGAGGGTTGAATGTGTGTGTGTGTGTGATCTGTGGCGATGACCTTTAAGAGACCACTAGTGTCTAATGACTGTACCTACACCAGTACTGAACACAAGTGTCTAATGACTGTACCAGGGTTAGGGTTAGGACCAGTTCTGTATTTATTCTCACTTCCCCAGAGAGACTCTCACCTTTGGGAAGAAGACTGTAGCCTCAGTCATGATCACTCACTCTCTCAGCTCTCTTAGTTCTATTAGTTTTATTAGTTATCTTCACTCTCTTAGTTCTCTTCACTCTCTTAGTTCTATTAGTTCTCTTCACTCTCTGTTCTATTAGCTCTCTTCACTCTCTTAGTTCTATTAGTTCTATTAGCTCTCTTCACTCTCTTAGTTCTATTAGTTCTCTCCACTCTCTTAGTTCTATTAGCTCTCTTCACTCTCTTAGTTCTATTAGCTCTCTTCACTCTCTTAGTTCTATTAGTTCTCTTAGTTCTCTTCACTCTCTTAGTTCTATTAGCTCTCTTCACTCTCTTAGTTCTATTAGTTCTCTTCACTCTCTTAGTTCTATTAGTTCTCTTCTATTAGTTCTATTAGCTCTCTTCTATTAGTTATATTAGCTCTATTAGTTATATTAGCTCTCTTAGTTCTCTTCCCTCTCTTAGTTATATTAGCTCTCTTCTCTTAGTTCCATTAGTTCTCTTCTCTCTCTTAGTTATATTAGTTCTCTTCAATCTCTTAGTTCTCTTATATTAGTTATTTTATTTCTATTAGCTCTCTTAGTTCTCTTCACTCTCTTAGTTCTATTAGTTCTCTTCACTCTCTTAGTACTATTAGTTCTATTCTATTAGTTATATTAGATCTATCAGTTATATAAGTTCTCTTCTATTAGTTATATTCTCTTAGCTCTCGTAGTTCTAGGGAAGGAAGTCATACATGTGCTCTGTCATGACTCCTAGGACGGTGAAATTGATGCTGAGGAACTTCAAAGATGCCTGACACAGAGTGGCTTCAGCGGTTCCTACACACGTAAGTGTGTGTGTGTGTGTGCTTGTGTTTGTGTTGTGTTTACATCTTAACCTTAGCCCAAAAATACAATATTGCAAGTGTGTAATGAAGAGGGCGGGGGCTGTGGATGGAGTGTGTGTGTGTGTGTGTGTGTGTGTGGGGGGGGGGGTCATGACATCGACTCCACGTCAGCCTCTACCTGGTCAGGTTCAGGACGATTTTAAAGAGTAGATGGCATCTTCAGCCATTTTCTACCAATAAAATGCAGATTTTTATAAACATGAGAATGCTGTGAATGTTACCACCAGCTTTGATTTCGCAGTTTAAGGGAGGAGATGCACTGTAGTCACATTTAGGGCGTGCCAATGACTCATTATTGTCTTTCTGTGTCCACAACCCTCTACCTCTCTCTCTCTCTCTCCCCCCTCTCTCACTCTCTCTCTCTCCCCCTCTCTCTCTCTCTGTCCACCTCCCCCTCTCCCTCTTTCTCTATCTCTCTTTCTTGCTCTCTCTCTCTCTCTTCCTCTCTCTCCCTCTCTCCCTATCTCTCTTTCTTGCTCTCTCTCTCTTTCTCTCTCTCTCTCTCTCCCTCACTCTCCCTCTCTCTCTCTCTCTCTCCCCCCTCTCTCACTCTCTCTCTCTCCCCCTCTCTCTCTCTCTGTCCACCTCCCCCTCTCCCTCTTTCTCTATCTCTCTTTCTTGCTCTCTCTCTCTCTCTTCCTCTCTCTCCCTCTCTCCCTATCTCTCTTTCTTGCTCTCTCTCTCTTTCTCTCTCTCTCTCTCCCTCACTCTCCCTCTCTCTCCCTCTCTCTCTCGCCCTCTCTCTCTCTCTCTTCTCCTCTACAGCCTTCAGCCTAGAGACCTGCAGAATCATGATCGCCATGCTGGACGTATCCTTCTCTATTCAGTCTGTCAGCTCAGGAGTACTGCACCACTGGTCACTGCAGATCTGTGTGTGTGTGTGTGTGTGTGTGTGTGTGTGTGTGTGTGTGTCTGTGTGTGTGTGTGTGAGTCTGTGTGTCTGTGTGTGTGTCTGTGTCTGTGTCTGTGTGTGTGTGTGCGTGTGTGTGTGTGTGTCTGCCTTAACCAAGCGCCTGTAGCGAGACATGACGGGGAAGATGGGCTTCAATGAGTTTAAGGAGCTCTTCACGTCGCTCAACGGGTGGAAGCAGAACTTCATGATGTTTGACCAGGACCGCAGCGGAACCGTGGAACCACACGAGATGTCACAGGCCATCGGATCCATGGGTGGGTTGGACACACCACAGACTGAAGAACACATACACACACACACACACACACACACACACACACACACACATACACACACACACTGAGTTAGACACGTCACAGATTGAAGAACACAAATATGAACTCACACACACACACTCACACACACACACTCACAAACACACACACACACACACACACACACACACACACACACACACACACACACACACACATGAACACACACACACACTGAGTTGGACACGTCACAGACTGAAGAGCACTCACACACACACACACACACACACACACACACACATGAACTGAACTGATTTAGCTACCCTGTCTGTCTCCGGTGTGCATGAACTCTTTGAAGCAATCTGTCTTTCTGTTGATCTTGTACTTCACAGTCAAATGGAAAACTGATAGGTGCGTGATGTGTATGTGTGTGATGTGTGTGTGTGATGTGTGTCCGTGTGTGTGTACATTTTGATAATCCTTCCATTAAAGCAGCAATAAGGAGTTCTGTTCCTAAACTAGCAAGCTTACTACCTAAAAGGCATGCCTTGCAAACCCTTGCAGCCCAGCTGACACTGATAGAAGCTTGCCAACACACTAACTGGTGTCTTTGGCAGTGTAGATGGCAGTGTCATGCAGGTGTAAGCTTTTCCTCCATTTTTGCCGGGTGTTCCAGCCCGGTACACAGAACTGCGTAGTGCAATATCCTGGATGGCTAGTGGGAAAGACACAGGTGTTTCTCTGTCCTTCACATGACCATATGCCATCAAAATGAATTTGAGGATGCTAAATAAAGATGAATAGATAGATGGATACTTTATTTGTCCAGAGGGAAATTTAGGACATCCAGTAGCTTATACAATCTCACAGACACATACACAAATCACATACACATAGGGAGAACATGTTAGTAGGGAAGTGTTCTTGTGCTTCTGCTCGTGTGTGTGTGTGTGTGTGTGTGTGTGTGTGTGTGTGTGTGTGTGATGTATGTCTGTATAACTCCTCTGCCTCTTTCAGCCCGATCTTCAGTTCAGTTCTAACCCAAAACCCGTTGTCTATAAAACCATAGTGTTGCTTTAATTAAGGCTACAGGAGCATAGTGTTGCTTTAATGAAGGCTACAGGATCATAGTGTTGCTTTAATGAAGGCTACAGGAGCATAGTGTTGCTTTAATGAAGGCTACAGGATCATAGTGTTGCTTTAATGAAGGCTACAGGATCATAGTGTTGCTTTAATGAAGGCTACAGGATCATAGTGTTGCTTTAATGAAGGCTACAGGAGCATAGTGTTGCTTTAATGAAGTCTACAGGATCATAGTGTTGCTTTAATGAAGGCTACAGGATCATAGTGTTGCTTTAATGAAGGCTACAGGATCATAGTGCTGCTTTAATTCAATTCAATTCAAATGTATTCAATTTTATTTGTATAGCGCCATTACAATACAATTGCCTCTAGGCGCTTAACAGAGCCCAGAGCCTAAACCCCCTATCTCTGCCACGGCTGGCTCAATCAGCACCGAATCACCGGCCACGGCTTCGGGGCAAATCACAATCAGATCCACTACGGACTGAAGATCCCCCTCAAGTCCGCTTCCCTTGGTCCCATCCTCCGAGGTTTCAACCTCAGTGGCTGGGGGAACAACTATGGGGGACTCAGCCACATTGGTTTTGGCTGGAGTGTCCTTCTTTTCAGTGTTTTTACCGGGACAAAAACGCCCAATGTGTCCTGCTCCACCGCAACTGAAACATTTCAGCGCAGTGTCTGACGTTGCATACACCACATAATCGAACCCGTCCACCCTTAATTTGACCACTAGCTCAATCTCCTCCATGCCACTATTTAGGATCATGTATGTTTGCCTTCTAAAAGACACTAGATGTCGAAGAAGGGGCGATTTACATCCCAGAGGCATTTTTCGAACAGACGAAACCAGCTTGCCATAGCGTTGCAACTCTTTAACAATAAGCTCATCTTTGATGAACGGGGGTACATTTGAAATGATTACTTTCTTGGCGGGGGTACTGAGTGGGAGGACTGGCATGTAGGAATCATTGAGTACTATACCCCTCACAATTACCTCATTAGCGTTCTCAATTGTGCTGAGAAAAAGCACCACCGCATTGTTCATTCGTTAAGCCGACTTCACGTTACCGTGCCCAATTAAAACACCAACCGCCAAACTAACATTTTCCACACTTGCGGTACATTCAACTTTGATCCCGTGCTGGCGGGTTAATTTATCAAAATCCATGCTTCCCTCGGCCGTCATACTCCCAGCAACAAGCCGGTCGCAGACTCCACGGGGAAACAAGAAGTGATATTTACAACGAGAGGATATGTTTAGTAATGCTGCATGTCACACCCGAGATGTGTTATAGCACTCTTTCACAGTGCAACATACACTGCCTGCAACTTGCAACCTGCACACACACAGATGAAATTATTATTATTATTTTTTTTAATTAGAACATTATTTGTGTTCGGATATGTCTGGGTTTTGATATAAATTCAGCTGTAGTCCTGTCGGATAGTCAACGGCTGTAGAAGTGTGTTATTTCCGATGTTGGACGGAGTTCTAATTTCATGTTGAATGTAATTAGGTGGTGATCTGAGAGGGTAGTATTTTGGGGTAGAACTACAGGGCGGTCAATTTCTAGGCCATGCGTTAATACAAGGTCAATGGTGTGATTATGGTAGTGAGTTGGTGTTTACATGTTGTGAGAACCCGATAGAGTCTATCAGTGATTGGAATGCAATTGTAAGACTATTATTTTCATTATCCATATGGATATTAAAATCTCCCACTATCAGGATTTTATCAGAATTTACAATCAGGGCGGATAGGAAATCGGAAAATTCAGATAAAAATTCAGTGTAGGGACCTGGTGGTCTATATAGTGTCACCAGACTGACCGGGTTAGTGGCTGTTGAGTTTGGATGCATAAAATGAAGTACGAGGACTTCAAATGATGCAAATTAAAATGTAGGTCTTGGGGAAATACTTAGATTAGCGAGGGAAATTGTAGCAACTCCACCTCCACGTCCAGTGCTGCGGGGGATGTGGCAGTTAACATGACTTGGAGGGGTAGATTCATTTAAGGCTATGAATTCATCTGGTTTTAGCCAGGTTTCAGTTAGGAAAAGTATTTGGATGTTGTTGTCTGTTATCAGCTCATTTATAAGTGCACCTTTTGATGTTAGAGACCGAATGTTAATAAGGCCCAGTTTTAGTATTGTGCAAGTTTCATTTTGTGCTGATAAGGTTAATATCTTTATTGGGTTTTCCTGATAAACACTTCTTCTAGTGTGATTTAATGAAGGCTACAGGAGCATAGTGCTGCTTTAATGAAGGCTACAGGAGCATAGTGTTGCTTTAATGAAGGCTACAGGAGCATAGTGCTGCTTTAATGAAGGCTACAGGAGCATAGTGTTGCTTTAATGAAGGAGCATAGTGTTGCTTTAATGAAGGAGCATAGTGTTGCTTTAATGAAGGCTACAGGCTCATAGTGTTGCTTTAATGAAGGCTACAGGCTCATAGTGTTGCTTTAATGGAGGCTACAGGATCAGTCCCCAGGCTGTACATGTGTGTGTTTTTGAATGTGTGTGTAAAGTGTGTTTGTTTTCTGTTTGGTTGCTGTGGTTACCGCAGGCTACAGGGTGAGCCCGGCGGCCTTGAATGGCGTCATCAAGCGCTACAGTAAAGGAGGACGCATCTACTTCGACGACTACGTGGCCTGTTGTGTCAAGCTCAGGGCCATGACAGGTAGGACGAGTATTCACACAGACACACACACTCACACATACACACACACACACACACACACACACACACACACACACACACACACACACACACACACACACACACACACACACAAACCTGTGCAACTAGTTTAGCCATGCGCCTGATGTTTGCATGGTCGTGTCGGCGTGTGTGTGGAATTCCCTCATATTTAATCCACTCACAGCTGAAGCGCGTGTGTGTGTGTGTGTGTGTGTGTGTGTTTGTGGGGGGGGGGGGGGGATTCCCTCATATCTAATCCAATCACAGCTGGAGCGTGTGTGTGTATTTTCGGAGACGTCACTGAAACCAGCTGAACATGTCTGTGAGGGAGTGATGGGGTGTGCGGGTGTGTCTGTGTGTAGTCGGAGACGTCACTCAAAGCCAGTTGAACATGTCTGTGAGGGAGCCAGGATGCCAATGTGAGTGAGTGAGTGAGTGAGTGTGTGTGTGTGTGTGTTTGCGTGCGTGCGGAGGTGCGTGCGTGCGTGTGAGTGTGTATGTGTGTACTCAGACTCATGGTTGACTTGTGTGCCCCACAGACAGCTTCAGGAGGAGAGACACGATGCAGCAGGGGTCGGTGATGTTCCAGTACGACGACGTAAGGAAGCCAACGCAAGAATCACATTCCTTTTTTAATATACTGTATATATACACCGCGTTCCACATTATTATGCAAATTACACTTTGCTCAGATTTTCCTTAATAGTAATGCACATTCAGTCAGTATAATTTTCAAGTCATCAACTGTTAGAGTATAATTCAAATTGTATTGAACAAACCTCCCAATGATAACAGTATTTTTCTCAAATATAAAAAACTCAAAATGCAGTGTTCCAAATTATTATGCAGAGTTTCAAAGTCTCAGAGTTTCAAGATATTGTATAGGTTGTAAAGAACTAAAAATTGTCATTTGTTGAATTTGCAGCATTAGGAAGCCATATTTACTGAAATCAAAAAAAGTTTTAACCAAAACATCTTAACAGGTCAAGTTACATGTTAACATAGGACCCCTTCTTTGATATCAACCTCACAATTCTTGCATCCATTGAACTCATGAGTTCTTTGATTGTTTCTGCTTTAATGTCTTATCAGGATGCCATAATAGCCTCCCAGAGCACCTGATTGGATGTGAACTGCCTTCCACCCACATAGATCTTTTGCTTGATGATGCTCCAAAGGTTCTCAATAGGGTTAAGGTCAGGGTAAGATGGGGGCCACACCATGAGCTTCTCTTCTTTTATGCAAAGAATACCTCTGGGGCATTGGCTGCTATAGAGGTATTCTTTGCAGCATGAGATGGTGCATTGTCATGCATAAATATGACTTTGCTATGGAAGGCGCGGCTCTTCTTTTTGTACCACGGAAGAAAGTGGTCAGTCAGAAACTCTACATACTTTGCCGAGGTCATTTTCACACCGTCAGGGACCCTGAAGGGGCCTACCAGCTCTCTCCCAATGATTCCGGCCCAAAACATGACTCTGCCACCTCCTTGTTGACGTCTTAGCCTTGTTGGGACATGGTGGCCATTCACCAACCATCCACTACTCCATCCATCAGGACCATCAAGGGTTGCACGGCACTCATCCGTAAACAAAACAGTTTGAAAGTTAGTCTTTATGTAGTCCTGAGCCCACTGCAACCTTTTTTGCTTGTGAGCTGGGTTTATGGGTGGCCGAATAAGCTTTAAGGACACTTGCAAACCTCTTGAGCATCCTACATCCTGAAGTTCCCGAGACTCCAGAGGCACCAGCGGCTTCAAACACCTGTTTGCTGCTATTCAATGGCATTTTAGTGGCTGCTCTCTTGACCCTACGCATTTGTTTTGCAGAAATATTCCTTATCTTGCCTTTATCTGAACGAACCCACTTGTGCTGTGAATCAGTGACAAATTTCTTCCCCGTCCGATGATCATGCGCAATTCTTTTGGAAATATCCAATGTTGTGATACCTTGACCAAGGTATTGCACTATTTGCCGCTTTTCAGCAGCAGAGAGATCCTTTTTCTTCCCCATTTTGCCTGAAACATGTAGCTTGCTTAATAATGTGGAACATCCTTCTTAAGTAGTTTTCCTTTGATTGGGCTCACCTGGCAAACTTATTATCGCAGGTGTCTGAGATTGATTTAAATCATTCAATTAGCCCTGAGACACAATACCACCCATGACTTTAATTGAAAAACAAAAAAAATAATGTTTATGACCCTTAAATCCAATTTGCATAATAATGTGGAACGCGGTGTATCTGAGGATGTCTGCCATCTGCCCTTTACACTGCTTCTGGCCACTAAATCTGTCCATCACTCTCTCTCTCTCTCTCTCTCTCTCCACCTGTTTCTCCTCTACAGTTCATCCAGTGCACTATGGCCATATGAGGGACCTCCTGCTACCACCCCCAGGATGAGGCCAAGAAGATATAGAAAGGGGGGGGGGAGAAAGTGATATAGATGCAGAGATAGACAGATGTTGAAGTTATATCAAAGAAAGATATATATGCAGGTAATGCTAAAAACTATAAAAGGACTTATATATGATAGAATATATTTACATACATACATACATACATATACCTCTTAGAATATATACATATACATAAATATCTCGTCTGGGACCTGCAGACGTTCTGGAGAGAGACTAGACTGATAACAGTGCCAGTGTTGTTTGTTACGCCATGACCAATTACCCTTCACACACACACACACACACACACACACACACACAGAGACAGACATGACTAATAACCCTTCCTAACATTAGCTAATGAAATAATGAACATCAGTAATGAACATCAACTTCAGTACTGATAGACTAGTACAGTGATTCAGACTGCATTGCAGAATCAGACTGAATGCTGAGGTCTATGGGTGGTTTAGCCTAATTATGTTATCTCTTTAAATGGCTTTAAATCTCTTGACTGAAATGAACAGGAATCTTATAGGGATGGGAGTACTGTAGTTGATGCTCCCCTCTAGTGAGATGGTTTAGTCCAGCTGGGAGTACTGTAGTTGAGGCTCCCCTCTAGTGAGATGGTTTAGTCCAGCGGTGAGTACTGTAGTTGATGCTCACCTGCAGTGAGATGGTTTAGTCCAGCTGTGAGTACTGTAGTTGATGCTCCCCTGCAGTGAGATGGTTTAGTCGCAAATCAGGGCCTTACTGAAGACATTTCAGGCTTTTCCAAAGTATGCGGGAGCCATATGAGTTCACCATTGCCTTGACAAACACAACACACACAGGAACAGGATTGTTTTGTGCCAACACACACATACATACTCCCCTTTATCTTTGTATGATTTTGATATGCACTTGTCAATCATTTTATGTGCACAAACTGTAACCACTCGTAATGATGAGCGACTTGTAAAACTGGGTTCTATTTTAATAAACCTCTCCTTCAGTTACTATTCTTTGCTCATGGTTCCTGTCTGTTTCTGACCCGACTACCTGTTCCCATCATAACTCTCACACAATTGATTTAGACAGGGCTGATTGTGACATCATACCTCTCACATGACTGGTTTAGACAGGGCTGATTGTGCCATCATACCTCTAACACGACTGATTTAGACAGGGCTGATTGACATCATACCTCTCACACAACTGACTTAGACAGGGCTGATCGTGACATCATACCTCTCACACAACTGACTTAGACAGGGCTGATTTAGATAATCCTTGATGTTAGACATCTCCATCTCCAAAAATGTGAAACAACAATGTAACGTGCCCCGGCTCATAGGCATGAAACATCAAGGGGAGGCCATGCAGAATTTATGATATAATAATAATACATGATTTATTAAGGGTTACAAGTATATATGTATATCAATTATAGGCAAACGTGGTGAATGTCAGTGTTGTGAAGAGAAACAAAAGATGTTATGTAAAGTCAGTTAAATGGTAATATAAACCAAACAGCGACGATAAGCCAACGACCCAAACCCAATGAGTATTCCAAATCCAATCTCTAACAAACAACCAACGATATCCAAATTGCAGGGATTCGAAAGATCTCCCGTCTGCCGGCTGATCAGGCCTTTTGTAATCCAGCCAATCAAGGATACACCTGATTTAAGTTACCTGCTGTAGAGACAGAAACAGAACAGGCATGCAATATCACAGGGCGGGGCCTAGACCCGCCAGGGTTGTAACAACAATTACACCTAAAACCAAGTTATTGACATCCTTACCTGGTAATTATTAGCTATATATTGCATTCTATCAAAACTAACACCTGATCAATATTAACTATATATAACATACTATCTGTAAACCTGGTCTTAGCCCTCCCATAATAATAATTGTCAGATTTTAATGGCACACACGACACACTGCAACACACACGTGCATATATGAAGGAGACACAGGACACACACGAACGCACACGCAGGCCTGAGGTCGTGGTGAATTGTATCCTCTGCTTTTCCCCATCCTGGACCGTTCTTCAGGGCATTCAGGAGCAGTGGGCAGCTTGTAAGAGCCCGGGGACCAAGTGAAGTGAGCTGTCTATCTTGGTCAGGGATGGACAGGAAAGTGACCTAGACCTGTTTCACCTGATCAATATTAACTATATGTTACATACTATCAGCACATACAACTGATCAATATTAACTTTATATTACATTCTATCAGCCCATACACCGGATCAATAGTAACTATACATTATATACAGTACTATCAGCACATACACCTGATCAATACTAGCTATATGTTACATTCTATCAGCACATACACCTGATCAATATTAACTATATATTACATTCTATCAGCACATACACCTGATAAATATTAACTATATATTAGTTGTCAGTCTCCCAAAGACCACCAGTGGACTACACCATGGGTTCACGTTTGCTTTATTTGATTAAAAAAAGAGGAAAAGATTCTTTACAAAAACAGCAGAAAATATGGGGAATCTGCAGGCCCATAGCCGAGTGGGTGGGGCTAGAATAGAGTGGGTGGAGCTAGCACAGAGTGGGTGGGACTAGCCCTGAATGGGCGGGGCTGTAGCTGAGTGGGTGAGCTGATAGGAAATGGCAGAAGAAGAAAAGAGATACATGCACAGCTTCAACCAATCAGCCAGCAGAACCACCATAGCAGTAACTTTTAAATGTTACCTATTAGTTCCATCTAACGCCAGAATCCACCATCGCAGTAACACTTCTATAGAGAGGTTGTGATTAATGGAGAGGTGATGCTGTGTGTCTGTGTGTGTGTGTGTGTGTGGTGCCATCTAACGCCAGAATCCACCATCGCCACTGACCTTATCCAGTCGACTGTAGGGGGTCATTAGGTACCATAAACTCAATCAATTAATTAATTGACTAATTAATGGTTTTGTTGAATACATTTCTTTATTTTTGAAATAAGTAAATATTCTTCCAAGGTCACAACTGTAACCCTGCGTTCAAGTCTAAAAGAGTGTTTAAGGAGTGTAGGTGATATTGATATGAGCTGAAGTGGCACATGGTGCGGTGTAGACCAAGGGATGCTCTGGAGCTCCTGTGCCAACAACACCAGGGGAGGTGACTCTCTCACACACACACACACACACACACACACACACACACACACACACACACACACACACACACACACACACACACACACACACACACACACACAGGTCCTGGGCCTACCACACCAGGAGAGGTGACAGGTGATATTGACGGTGTGTCCTTCCCAAGAGCACTCTGGTAAGAACACCTTATCGCTAATTTGCTCATAATAACGGCTCCATAGCGGCCGGCCCAGGAGGACCTGTGTCTTCTGCACACATATACACACACACACACACACTCACACACAGAGATGAGCATCTCTAGACAGCAGCGCCCTCTAGAGGGGGGTCAGAACCGCACCAGATCTACTATGGAGTGAACTGCATTCTGAGAGAGACTCTAGCCCATTCAAGCAGCGGGGGTGGGGCTGTCCAATGGCAGCTGTAACCTGTGGCAGAGCGACCTGATTGGCTGGGGCTTTTGATTGGCAGAATGAGTGGCATGAGGGCGGTCCAGCAAAACTGCAGACGCACAGGAAGCTACAGTGACATCACAGGAAGCTGCAGTGACATCACAGGAAGCTGCAGTGACATCAGAGGTCCTGCTGAGGCACTCAGGCTGCTTCAGAACACCAACAACGGATCAGAGCCCAACACCCCCCCCCCAAGAAGTATTCTACTTCTCTACCCCCCACCCCCACCCCCCCTCTACTGCCCACCCCTCCCCTTCCTTCTCCTCTTCCTCCTCCTCTTCCTCGCTCGCTCTTCTCACACCACGCCTAATCGCTGTCGTCGTCGTCATCGTTGGACCAGCCAAAGTCGTCCATGTTGATGGCCATGTTGAGTTTGCGGCCCTGGCGGATGCTGTGGGACTTGGACGAGTTCTGCTTGGCCTGCATGCTCACCTGCATGCCGGAGTGGCGCATGCCCACGCCCTCGCCCTCGCCCACCCCCGCAGGCATCATGCCCACGCACCCGTCCATGTCGAACACGTCTCGGAACCCAGACAGAACCAGCGCCTGGAGCCCGGCCCCGGCACCGCCCAGCTCGCCGTTACTGCAGGAGGACGAGGAGATCTGGCACGAGACCTCGGAGCTGTTGCTCTCCTCACAGTGGGACTCGAAGAAGGACTCAGCGCTCAGGGTGCCACTCAAGGTGCCACTCAAGGTGCCCATCACCCCCGGGGACGAGAACTGGGACGAGAACTGGGGGGGCTGAGGAGGAGAGGCTGAGTTAGTTTACCTCTGAGGAGACACGGCTGTGTGTATGACTTTTTTTGTTTAGTACATATTTCTATATATGTTCTTTCGTGGTCTAAATGTTTTCAGTATTAATTTACAATGTAGAA
>NC_137922.1:27983493-27985993 GCF_963457725.1 Sprattus sprattus | reverse complement strand
ACACATACACACACACACACTCCTGCTCTGAACCCTGGGACGACTGGGCATGGTAGGTATACAGGGACTACTACTACACTACTATATATACACATATATATATATATATATATATATATATATATATATATATACAGTTTACACACACACACTCACACACACTCACACACACAAACACTGACACACTGACACACACACACACACACACAGTGACACACACACAGTGACACACACACACACACACACACAAATAAGGATATTGGGCGATCAGTGCTGGGCACAGCTGGCTGATGGGCATGAAGACACCATGCATGAGCACAAAGTCATCCAGCGCAGGGTCTGTGGAAATAAACAAACAAACAAACAAACAAACAAACAAGACATCATTCAGATCATTTTCATGAGGTTATGTGTGTGTGTTCGCCGTGATTTCTCATGCATGTATGTGTGGGTGTGTGTGTGTGTAAGAGGGAGTGTAAAGTGTGTGTACAGGCCCGGGGTGGGTAATCGGGAGAATCGGGAGCTTCAACCAAACCAAAGTAGGCTAAACACGTTTCACATTCTGACACCGCAGCCTCTGCATGGGTTGTACCACGCGAGGAAGTTCTCCCCTCCCAAATAGAGTTGGTTGGGTCCACAGCCCGTCTTTTCCAAAAAGTTTTCTCATTAGACTGCTGCTGGGCCGGCCCAAACGCAACGATACGAGGCAGGGAGGATGGATGGGAGGAAAAGGCCAGGAGGGGCTGAAAAAGCCAGTTTGAAATAAAGAAAGGCATTGGAGGAGGATGCTGCCAAATGTGCCAAGTTTACCGATTTATTTTTAAGAGGTAAAAACACAAGTGGCAACTGGTAAAGAGAGACATAGGCCTAATGATTAGCAACGTAAATATTCGGCTAGCATTGTAGCGTTGGTTAATATCGTTGTAGCGTTGTAAACCTATTCGCAAGCAAAATATTACATTTAATTGAAATATTAGCCTTTTTATATCACCCAATATATGGTAAAATGATTCCTGCTGAAAATGATGAGCACGAAATGTGCAATGAGGAGGCCATGACTACAGGGACAGGTAGAGAGGTTAACCAAATAAAATAAACAATATGAATTAAAGTTATTTAATGTAAGAAAGAGCAGTATATGACCGTGCTTGATGAAAGAAAAGAATGCCAGGGGAGATTTTAGATGATGAACCAGTTGTCTCATCTGATGTTGCTTTTGAAGTGAATGTCCATAATGTTATTCTGGACACTGGGGCAGGTAGCATGGATAGGCAAATGCAAAACTTGCTTTTCTTGACCCTAAAAACATTCCTGAAATAAAGATAGATGGGCTCCCTAACTCAGCACTCCAGGAAATCAGCAAATGTCTGCTTATGTTTGATTACAGAGCTACTGTTAGCACATTACAAACTGAGCTGTCTAGCCTGGCATACCAGTGGGAGAGACTGAAAAAGTCCTCTCTTGAAGGTTGTACTGTCAGGGCATGTAGGCTAGTGAGATGGCACAGGAAAGTCAGGAGGATAGTGGCGGACTATATGGAATAACCAGAGATGGAGCTTGAAAGCAGGACCTGTTCCTCCTGCAAAAACTGTGCCATTTGTGCCCATTTAATACTCTCACTGTACAACCTCCTCACAGATGCTTATCATGTCATTAGGTAAGCATATAAGTTTGGGTTGACTTTGTCCATCACACAGGTTGCATGTGAGAGAAGCTTTCCAAACCCTAACATTTGTGAGGAATAGGTTTCGAAGCTCATTGAGTCAGGAGAACTTGGAGGATTTCATGTTAATGTGCACAGAAAAGGAAATCCTCATGTCTAGAAGCAGTGACACAGTTATAGATAAAGTGGCTGAAACCAGTGCAATGCTTAGGCAGTTACTGATGCTGTAGATGCTGTTGGTGCTATTCCCAATGTAACTGTTTACTGTACTGTGAGTTGAACTGTAAACATTAGATCAATATCCTCGTTGTTGAAGAGTGGGATAGGTTTCAATTGCTTTATTTATTTATTTATTTCTGCTTTTGTTAATTATCAACCTATCCTTGTGGAATAGCAGAATATTGTTTTGTTGACTTCTCAGTTTAAGTGGATTATTATTTAACCTTTACATTATTTGTTGAACCATGGTATTGATAAAAAAAAAATCAGAATAGTAAGAGCTGAACTGTTGCTTAATTTATCCAATTTCCGCTACCATGGAAAAAGTGGGCCGGTCATGGGCCTGAAATTCCCGGGCTGTGTATGCGTGATTACTGTGCATGTATGTGTGTGTGTGTGTGTGTGTGAGAGAGAGTGTAAAGTGTTTATGTGAGGTGGGTATGTGTATGCGTGTATTTGCGTGATTGCTGTGCATGTATATATGTATGTGTATGAATGTTAAGTGTGTGTGAGAGATGTGTGTGTGTCAATGTGTGTGTGTGAGTATAAAGTGTGTGTGTGTATATGTGTGTATGTGTATGTGTATGAGTGTAAAGTGTATGTGTGTGAGATATGTGT
>NC_137922.1:27973493-27975993 GCF_963457725.1 Sprattus sprattus | reverse complement strand
CTAACATGTTTAAGGGGTCATTTAGTGGCAATTTGCCTCTAAAAAATATGGCATGGCACGTACTAACATACCACACAAAATAACTTTTATAAAAAATATTGAAATACCCCTAACCCTTACTCCTTATTTAAATAACCCTAACCCTAACCCCTCATTTAAATAACTGGTCTTGAAGATTCAACTAATGAAAACATCCTTGTAACATTTTGCACACACAGACACACACACACAGGCTTCGAGTACAGACCACAAAGACACACACACACACAGACACACACACACACACACACACACACACACACACACACACACACAACCAGGCTGTGAGTGCAGACCACAAAGACACACACACACGCACACAGACACACACACACACACACACACACACACACAAAGACACACACACACACACACAACCAGGCTGTGAGTACAGACCACAAAGACACACATCCGACCTAATGATGACTATTCAGAAAGACAAGAGAGAGATGAGAGAGAAGGGACAGAGAGAGAGAAAGAGAGGAAAGATAGAGAGAGAGAATGGGGGAGAGAGAGGAACTCATTCTTTTTGTGTGTTGTTTTGTAATCACTCAGACACACACATAAAAGTCTCAGTCATTGTGCTAAAATGCTAATAGTGACAATGTGTCCCACACACACACACAATATGTCCCTGACTAGAAACATGAGCAGTGATCTGGTCTCCATATCTGGGCTCCTACATGGCCATCATGTGACCACAGCATGACCTCACTTCCTGTTCTAACTCTGTGTTTCACTGCAAGATCCATAGATATCTTAGATAAAGGCTAGATGGATTATGACGGACTCTTGAATGTCCGCAAAGGAGGCCATTTTAAGGACGGTATAGCTTCCGGGAGGGATCAGTGGTACGTTAGGTAACGTCAGTGATCTTCACAATCGTTTACACTCTTATCTCGTGGAAATTTTGACGGATTTACAAATGACTTGATTTACAATCGTCATTACCTTGGTAATAATTCTGGATGCTTGAACATGTTGAAATGTGCAGCTTAATTGTGTATCACGGCTATTGTGTATCACTCATTTTACATCAATTGGCGAGGCAATTGTTTTTTATTTTCAATATAACTTAAGTTGCACATGATTTCCAATCGGGTTGGTTTGTTAAACATCTTACATTATGATTTCGACAGGAAATTGCTGACTTTATTGCCAATGAAGATGCCAGAATTTTGTGCAGTCTGCTCTATTGAACGTTCCCTTGAAACGAGACCCCGTGGGATCACCTTTATTTTATTATTTCAGTAATATTGCTTTTATAAAGGTGAAAATAATAGTATACATTTATCTCCTGTTGCCATTCTGTATGCTGAGTTTTAGTAGCCTGTTGATTTTACATACATAGCTTGTGCATGTGTATTTATGGCACCTATCTGTTTTGTTCAATGTTATTTTCATATGAAAACCCATGTTTATAATTCTTCATAAGTATGCAGTGCCATACGAAATATCTTACGTTTATAACAAACCAACCCGTTTGAAAATCGGTTGAAAATTGATCACGTTCTGGTTATTTAAAAAGTACCACTACCAACACAACGTTAAGGGGGAGCGACATAGATATAGAAAAAGATGGTGAGCGTCTATGGTGAGCGAGTTATACCTTCCTCAAAATGGCCGAAATGTGCGGACATTCGACTCCGTCGGCCAGAAACGCAGGCAGGATATCTAGCCTTTATCTAAGATATCTATGGCAAGATCAGCCAAGTGACCACAGCATGACTTCCTGTAACCACAGTATAACTTCCTGTTACCACAGTATGACTTCCTGTCCACAGGTCCCAAGAGGAAAGAGGCTCATCTGGAATAAAAGTCACAGAGTAAGAGTTGTACAGACACACACACACACACACACACACACACACACACACACACACACACACACACACACACACACACACAACCAGGCTGTGAGTGCAGACCACAAAGACACACACACACACACACAGACACACACACACACACACACACACACACACACACACACACACACAAAGACACACACACACACACACAACCAGGCTGTGAGTACAGACCACAAAGACACACATCCGACCTAATGATGACTATTCAGAAAGACAAGAGAGAGATGAGAGAGAAGGGACAGAGAGTCGAATGTCCGCACATTTCGGCCATTTTGAGGAAGGTATAACTCGCTCACCATAGACGCTCACCATCTTTTTCTATATCTATGTCGCTCCCCCTTAACGTTGTGTTGGTAGTGGTACTTTTTAAATAACCAGAACGTGATCAATTTTCAACCGATTTTCAAACGGGTTGGTTTGTTATAAACGTAAGATATTTCGTATGGCACTGCATACTTATGAAGAATTATAAACATGGGTTTTCATATGAAAATAACATTGAACAAAACAGATAGGTGCCATAAATACACATGCACAAGCTATGTATGTAAAATCAACAGGCTACTAAAACTCAGCATACAGAATGGCAA
>NC_137922.1:27960993-27968493 GCF_963457725.1 Sprattus sprattus | reverse complement strand
TGATTCAAATTGGACAACAACAACTTTTGCACGTGCTTGAGATCGTGCCCACAGACATGCATCATATATAATGTATATGATATGATAAACGCTGCTAGACGCTCAGTTCTTGTGCTCCCTCTCATTCACGTTGAAATACTGAAAGCGAAAGTGAAACTTAGAAACTGGAACGCAACTGTTTGGGACAGAACGCGCTAATTCAGTGAACAAATATTTTCTTATTACTTTTCCACCCGTTGTTAATCATGTAATCCATTCATATCGATGTGAATCAATCAATACTAATACAACTTTAACCCTTTGTTGCCTGTGTTGAACATTCCGTTTTTTGATGCTTGATGTCCACCTTTCACAAAAAGGTCTAATTCTCAAGCCTACTACACACCATCAATTAAATAATCATATCATTTTAATTAGAAGAATCAGCTCTATACAATTAGGTAAAATATATCTGGTAATTTTGATGAAGTAATGAGTAGTCTTTGAAAATCCTCTCCAAATATTTGTCATAAAATCGGAAAAAAATCACTTATCTGACATTAAAATACATTTTCAGTATATTTGTCTACAAGATAGATAAAAATGTAGAGTGTATGAAATATTCACAATTTTGTTTGCTATTTGAGCAAAAAAACTGAAGGTAAATATTCTATACTGTTCAAAAGTTATGATGAGTTTAGTGATTAGTGCGAAATACAAATAATAAGATTTAGAATGTTGTCCGAATTCTTACTCAAACACATTCTCTCCACGAAGACACAAAGGCATGAAAACTGGCAATGAAGACAAATACAATGTTTGTTTGTTTGTTTTTATCTGGTCTATAATAATGAACCATTCCTTTGTTTTAGTTTAATTCACTTTGAATATAACTATTATTTACAGAAATACATACAATATAAATCAACTTACAGTATATATGGCATTTATTCAAACAACCCTGACTAGGATGGTCTAGGACTAGGCCTACACCATCAGCCCACCACCCCCAACTACTATAGAAATGTCCCATTCTTATATTAACAAAACAGAAAGTAAATTCAAGCTGCACAGTGACAGAGGAAGAAAGAGAGAAAGAGAGAGAGAGAGAGAGAGAGAGAGAGAGAGAGAGAGAGAGAGAGAGAGAGGGGAAGAGGGAGAGATAGAGGACATAGGCATACACCAGGCCACAGTAAAGAATTAGAGCAATCAACTTGTAAAGTTCCTCGTATGTTGTATCTGTCCGAGCCCCGTGTTTGTCGCCATATGTTGCCTTGTTGGGTACAGCACTCCATGCGTAGGCATTGGTATATCCCGAGACCTGCTGCATCAGCTCAAAAGAAAAAGCCCCGATCTGGAATTTGTCAATATATTAAAAGGTCCAACTCTCCTGGCTTGTAGGCCTCTTGGCCCTTTCCCTCTTGGTCTCACACCTCTCCCTCTCATTGGTCTTGGGTTGGCTGGCAGATTTTCAGGAGCACCATCATCGCTGCTCTCCTTGTGGCTAATATTGCCATTACCTAAGCTGAAAATCAATTCAGGTCAGAAAAAGGAACAGTTAATTTTCTATTCTTCATTTACACACATATATATATATGTATATATATATATATATATATTTCCCAAAGCCCAAGCTATTATTAATGATTGTACAGGGCTGAAATAACAAGCACACAAAACCTTGAGGTCTCAAATCAACAACGAAATATTGACAGAACTACACTAAAACCATAAGTAAGTCACATTTTTTCATGAATTAGATAAGAAAAACATCTTGAAAGGAAAATAAACACTCCTTTATCTTTTCTTCTAAATGTCTTGTTAGTCCCTGCTTGCTTATGCCTTTCAAATGCCAAAATGTAAACTCAGTAACATGTTGTTTGCTATTAGTACAATGTGCGTTTGCATCAGCTTTGCGGTAAACGAGACACATGTTCGCCCTCACAAGTGTCTTCTACAAATCTACAAATCTAGCCAAATTTACAGGCGATCACAAAACTAAATACAAAGGTTTGTTAAAGTTAATGATTTACTCCGAGAAACAAATGAGGAAAGCTAGCATGCATTTCAGTGACTACTTGTTGGTACGTGTGAAACGTAGCCTACCTTGTGATAGAATCGCAGTCGGAGTAGCCTACTTTTCTCCGGCGCTTTCTCCTTCCAATCCTCGGTAAAATTCAAACGTTTTCTCCACTTGAAATCCATCCAGGACCACTGTGTACATTGGTTTCTTGGTCACTCGTCATTCATTAGAAATGCGGCTTTTCTTGTGCTGAAAATCGCTGTTTCTCACTGAAGTGACGCATACTTGCGGACGCCATGTTTGTTTTTTCTAACCTCAGTCACGTCACTCGCGTAGGTTGAGTTGACAAGCTCTGTGAGACTAGCCAATCAATAAAATGGATTTAAAAAGCATGTAATCTGATTGGATGGGTCTTGAGGAGATGTAAAACATTTTTTTTTTTCAAAAATATGTTATTTTCCGTTGTCATGACACCAAAACGTCATCGTTCCTGGAGGAACGATATTTACATGGATCGTCACCAAAGGGTTAACTGTGGTGTGTTTTTGTTTCATTTCACAACGTATTTACTGTATAATCAACGGTTTTGTTTCATTTCACAATGTATTTACTGTATAATCAACGGTAGCAGATGTAAACATTCCGCATTTGATTTGAACTGATCTAGTTTTGTCACTTCCATGTGCTTTGAGATAGAGCAGTTAACCCCCCATGGAGACCCCATGGAGAGAATCGGATAGGATCGGAGTGCTGCCATCATGTGCCCGCACTGATTGACCACAAAAAAGCTGGTCTAATGTCAGAGGCGCAATGTCTAAAGTCTGTAACGCGTATTCAGAACGCTATTTTAAGGGCGCATGTGCTTGCCCGCACAGTATAGGACCTATAGGCTACACTTTACTTCTGTCGTCTTCACGAGAGATTTACACCAATTGTTTTGCAAGCCATATATATAATAACAAGGAAAATAAAGTATTTACCACATGAGGAAATCATTGTGATATCCGTATCCAAGACATTTTAAAACTAGGCATACATCTAGCGTACACAATTGACCCAAATGATTCAGGTTAATTGAAGCTGCGTGACATTTGATTTATTGTATGGCTTTGTTGCATTTATTTAATGCCAGTATTATTATAAATCTTGTAAACTCATCTCTGTGTATGTGGACTTTATTTATGCACCTTGGGTTTGGTCAGCTGGTGCACTGGCTTGGGTGCCGATTTCCATGCCCCCAAATCCCTGCACGCTCTCAGGCGTGAGGGTAGATGTGGCGATGTCCTCTGCTGCCGTCAGATCCTGGGTCGAGGCAGATCCACCTCCCGTGAAGCCACGAGAACGTGTGTTACCTTCCAGCTTGGATGTCCCACGTCTCCGGACGTCATTATAGCGTTTTCGGCAACGTTTTCGGGTGCCCCGTTGCAGAAACAATCACGGCAAAATCTTGACATGCTTGCTTGACTTTGCTTACTTTTGGAGGGTTTCTCGCATCCCCATATATATCTTTCTCCCGGCTTTTTACAAAGCCATACAATAAATCAAATGTCACGCAGCTTCAATTAACCTGAATCATTTGGGTCAATGTGTAGGCTACGCTAGATGTATGCCTATTTTTAAAATATCTTGGATATGGATATCACAATGATTTCCTCAAGTGGTAAATACTTTATTTTCCTTGTAATTATATATGGCTTGCCAAAAAATTGGTGTAAATCTCACGTCGGTCTCCTCGGCTGTGAACTTTTCCGGTCTTCCACCAGGTAATTCCGCCATCAAAATAACAAGCCGCTATGGACTATGCGCTCCTCGCTCTTAAAGGGAATGTGAGATGACGCTCGGATTGGTTTATTGCATATTACGCCCAAACCACACCTATGGCTGAGTAACCTCCTTTGGACCAACCCTTTTGACACTTGCGCTGGACGAAAGTGTGTTTTTTCCGCCGTTAAAATAGCAACTGCGCCATAGAGCCGCCCACACAGCTACTTGCGCTTGGCGCCGTCCTACTTGCGTTTCTGATCGGCAAGATAGGGCCCAATGTATTACTAAGCTGCCAAACAGAAAGCAAAGAACTTTAAAAAATCAAAGGAAGACAGTGCCCTCTTGTGGACACACACAGACACACACACACACACACACACACACACACACACACACACACACACACACACACACACACACACACACCTCCCAGAGTGTCTTGAACTCCCTCTGTTCGATGCGGAGCAGTTCGCTGTTCTCGCGGGAGACGATGGTGGCGTGGCGAGGCGTGTTGTCCAGGATGGACTCCCCAAACGCCGTCCCCATGCCCATGGTGCAGATAGTCACTGCATCCTACAGAGAGAGAGAGAGAGAGAGAGTACACACACACACACACACACACACACACACACACACACACACACACACACACACACACACACACACACACACACACACACACACACGCGCGTACACACACACACACAGAGGCAGGAGGCCAGAGAGAGAGAGAGAGAGAGTACATACACCCACACACACACACACACACACACACCACACACAGACAAACAGAGGCAGGAGGTCAGAGAGAGAGAGAGTACACACACACACACACACTAAACAGAGGCAGGAGGCCAGAGAGAGAGAGAGAGAGAGAGAGAGAGAGAGAGAGAGAGAGAGAGAAAACGAGATAAAAGCCATTATCTAAGTGCCACAGACTCCACCACGTTGAGCTGTGATTGGCTGTGTCATCACTGACCTTTACATGAGGAGCTGTGATTGGCTGTGTCATCACTGACTCTAACATGTTGAGCTGTGATTGGCTGTGTCATCACTGACTCTAACATGAGGAGCTGTGATTGGCTGTGTCATCACTGACTCTTACATGTTGAGCTGTGATTGGCTGTGTCATCACTGACTCTTACATGTTGAGCTGTGATTGGCTGTGTCATCACTGACTCTAACATGTTGAGCTGTGATTGGCTGTGTCATCACTGACTCTAACATGAGGAGCTGTGATTGGCTGTGTCATCACTGGCTCTAACATGAGGAGCTGTGATTGAATATGAAATGAGACACATGTGGGAGAATCACGTGTCTTTCCATCTCTGCAGGGAACCCCATCAAGGGCATGAGAACATGCACACACACACATGTACATATATGCACACACACACACACACACACACACACATACACACACACACACGTACATATATGCACACACACACACACAAACATACATATATGCACACACACACACGTACATATATGCACACAAATACACACACACACGTACATATATGCACACACACACACACACACACACACACACACACACACACACACACACACACACACACACACACACATATATGCACACACACACACACATACATACATATATGCACACACACACACACGTACATATATACACACACACACACATATACAAATACGCACACACACACACACATATATGCACACACACACACACACACACGTACATATATGCACACACACACACATAAACACACACGCACACACACACACACTAAACACACATGCACATGCATATACAGTCATGGACAAAAATATTGGCACCCCTGCACTTCTGTCAGATAATGCACCACAACTCCCAGAAAATTGTTGCAATTTCAAATGCTTTTGTATTCACATGTTTATTTATTTAGTTTGCATTGGAAAAACACCAAAAATCTGAGAAATAATGTCAAATATGACTATATTTCACACAAAACTCAAAAAATGGACCGGACACAATTATTGGCACCCTCAACTTAATAATGGGTAGAACACCCTTAAAAATAAAGAAATAAAATTATCTGAAATCAATTACTTTCCGGTAACCATGAATGAGGTGTCTTACACCTCTCTACTGGAATTTTGGACCACTCTTCTTTTGCCAACTGCTCCAGGTCTCTCACCTTTGAAGGGTGCCTTCTCCCAACTACTGATTTGAGATCATGCCACAGTTGTGCCATGGGATTAAGATCTTGACTCATCTCGGACACTTCAGAACTCTCCAGTGCTTTGTCTTAACCATTTCTGGGTGCTTTTTGAACTGTGCTATGGGTCATTGTCCTGCTGGAAGACCCATGTCCTCTGACGGAGACCCAGCTTTCTGACACTGGGCCCTACATTGTGCCCAAAAATTATTTGGTAGTCCTCAGATTTCCTGATGCTATGCACACAGTCAAGGCATTGAGTTCTAGAAGCATCAAAGCAACCCCAAAACATCGGTCCAGCTCCACCATATTTGCCTGTAGGGACCGTGTTCTTTTAGTTGAAGGCCCCATTTCATTGTCTGTAAACTGCTTTACCAAAAAGCTGTACTTTAGCTGTACTTGTGTCAGCAGTGGGGACCTCCTGGATCTCCTACCTTAGCATCTCATTTCATTCAAAAGGCGACGGATAGTTTGAGCTGGCATCGTTGCACCCTGTGTCTGCAGGATAGGTTGAATTTATTTTGAAGTTGTTCTAGGTTTTTTATCCACCATTCAAACAATCTTTTGTTGCATTCTGTCATCAATTTTTCTCTTCCTTCCACATCCAGGGAGGTTAGTGACAATGCCATGGGCTGTAAACTTCTTGATGACACTGCTCACAGTGGACACAGGAGCATTACAATCTCTGGAGATGGACCTGTAGCCTTGAGATTATTCATGCTTTCCTACAATTTTGGTTCTGAAATCCTCCGACAATTCTTTGCTCTTCTTTCTTTTTTCCACGCTCAGTGCGGTAAACACAGACACACAACACAAAGGTTGAGTCAGCTTTGCTCCATTTAACTGGTTGCAAATGTGATTTCTATATTACCAGCATCTGTAGCTTGCCACAGGTGTGTTTAAATAAAGATTAAAGGAGCATTACATGATTGAAATACAGTTATTTCTTTCAATTTTGAAAGGGTGCCAATAATTTTGTCCGTCCATCTTTTGAGTTTTGTGTGAAATAAAGTTAGTTAGTGTGTGTGTGTGTGTGTGTGTGTGTGTGTGTGTGTGTGTGTGAACAGGCAGTATCCATCTACAGGAAGCCACAGGACAGTGTGTGTGTTTGTGTGTGTGTGTGAACAGGCAGTATTAATCTACAAGCATCCACAGTGACATACAGGCTACATAGAGGCTACATAGGTATCCACAGTGACATAGAGGCTACATAGCCATCCATCCACACGACATAGAGACTACATAGGCATCCATCCACAGGACATAGATACTTACATAGGCTTCCATCTACAGGACATAGAGGCTACATAGGCAGACACAGGACATAGAGGCTACATAGAGACTACATAGCTGGACATAGAGACTACATAGGCATTCATCCACAGGACATAGACACTACATAGCTGGACATAGAGACTACAAAGGCATCCATCCACAGGACATAGAGGCTACATAGCTGGACATAGAGACTACATAGGCATCCATCCACAGGACATAGAGGATACACAGGCAGACACAGTGACATAGAGGCTACACAGGCATCCAGAG
>NC_137922.1:27943493-27950993 GCF_963457725.1 Sprattus sprattus | reverse complement strand
ACGGCCTCTGCAGAGGTGAGTGTGTGTGTGTGTATTTGTGTGTGTGTGTGTGTGTGTGTGTGTGTGTGTGTGTGTGTGTGTGTGTGTGAGTGTGTGTGTGTGTGAGTGCATTGATCTCGGGTGAGGCGCCTCTGCGCTACAAGCCGAAGATGTGAGAGCCAGGGGGAGGAGTGGAGGTGAGAGGAGACGAAGGAGAAGAGAGAAGAGGAGAGGAGGGGAGAAGAGTGGAGGTGAGGAGAGGAAAGGAAAGGATTGGATAAGAAAGGAGAGGAGGAGAGAAGAGAAGAGAGGAGGGGAGGGGAGAAAAGTGGAGGTGAGGTGAGAAGAGAAGAGAACAAATGAGAAGAGAGGAGGGGAGAGGAGAGGAGATGAGGGGAGGAGAGGATGGGAGAAGAGAGGAGAGGAGGGGAGAAGAGAAGAGAGAAGGGGAGAAGAGAGGAGAGGAGATGAGGGGAGGGGAGAGAAGGGGGGAGAGGAGAGGAGAGAAGAGGAAAAGATAAGAGAGGAGAGGAGAGGAGAGGAAAGGATGGGAGAAGAGAAGAGAGGAGGGAATAGGAGAAGAGAGGAGAGGAGATGGTGGTAGAGGAGAGGAGAGGATGGGAGAGGAGAGCAAGGGTAAATAGAGGAGAGGAGAGGAGAGGAAGGGAGAAGAGAGGAGAGGGGAGGAAGGAGAAGAGAGGAGAGGTAGAAAAAAGGAGTCATAGCTATTGATTTAACCAGGAGAGGAGGCAGCCCTCAGAGAGTTTAAGACTCCATTACAGTAAGAACACTGTGCCTCTCACACAGACACACACACACACACACACATACACACACAGACACACACACACACACATAGATTACAGTAAGACCCTCTCACAACGACAAGAGGACCATGAACCGACGGCGAGATCAGGTTTCACATCACTATGGTAACCTGGGAGGATGTTGGGAGGTGTAGGAAGAAAGAAGAGACAGTGTGTGTGTGTGTGTGTGTGTGTGTGTGTGTGTGTGTATGAGAGTGAGACAAAGCGAGAAAGAGGAAGAGAGTGAGAGCCTGTGTGGGGGGATTTTGTGGGCACATACATTGATTGACATGTTTTTAATTTATGAAGAAAGATTCCTTTGCTCCCTAACTCACCTGTCTGAGCTTCAGTCTGAGGTTTAACCTGCGGAGAGGTTAGTGTGTGTGTGTGTGTGTGTGTGTGTGTGTGTGTGTGTGTGTGTGTGTGTGTGTGTGTGTGTGTGTGTGTATGTGTGTGTGTGTGTGTGTGTGTGTGTGTGTGTGTGTGAGTTTGTTTGTGTGTGAGGTTTAACCTGCGGAGAGGTCGAACATGTGGTGGCATTTCATTCTACAGTTCGCACAGATTTGCCCTGAGAAATCACTTCACCTCACGCTTCATGTACACACACGAGAGTACGCCACACACATTACAGCGCACACACACGGACAAACCTACTGTCCCCCACCCCTCTACACACACATACACACACACACACACACACACACACACACACACACACACACGCACAGCATCACTCGTGACCCAGCATAGTGATTTCTGGCCTCTCGCCTCCGAGATGATTTGACCCTCCTCATAAATATTTCTGTCAGTTTGATTTCCTTCGCTTGACTATACAGCCAAGCAGAGGCTACGGTGCGATCCCACCGAGCAGTCTACACGCCAAATAAATACACATACACACACACACTAACCTCTCCACATGTTCTACAAGCCAGATAAACCCAGAACAAGCCGCTGCCACCTTCAAAATGAAAACGCGTTCACTACCATAACCTTCATATCTGTTAACACAAAAAAGCCGTGCCGCCTCGACCGTTAAAACCGGCTCGGATTTCGTAGTGGTTCGAGGACAGTAAATGACACCTGCATACGGCAGCAACACCGGGCGTACAATAGCGTCAGGCATTCAACGCGACTCGTAGCTATCAGCACATTGTTCCGGGAGAGAGGCTTTTGGCGTCAAGCGCGCAGACAATGAAGTCACATCCTTCAAAGGCGAAAAACATTTCGGGCTCGTGCTCACCTCTTGTCCAAGCAGACGATCCATTCTGTGGAAGCAGCCGGCTGACCGGAGGTGTGGACCGCGACCATCTTCGGCTAGACTAGTGTTGGTCCTTCGCTGCCGCCAGTGGATGCAGCCGGCACAGCCTCGCTCGCGTCAGCTCGCACTTGTTAATGGGCTTCCCTCCCCTCCCACGCGCCCCCCCTCTCCCCTCTCCTTGCGCGCTGCCCATCAAATGGCTGGCGACAGAGTGTGTGTGTGTGTTAGAGGCTGGCGACAGCGGTGCTCTGCCTTCAAGCTCGTTCCCGGTAACAATCCATTGCGCTCACACACATTAGCCGGATCGACTGGACGAGATCGAGTTGTAAGATACACACTGTTATAGTAAGACTGGGCAGCCAAGAAACGCGAGGAGTGTTGAAAGATGCTCACTGTCGTCAGGCCCGAAGATGGGGGAGATTGTGGTGTGTGTTTCTGAAGCTGAATTGTGTGCAGTAGTCTGAAGAGATCAGTTCAGGCAACGAGAAAGATCGTCCCTTTGCTCTGCATATTGAAATCACATCACTTACATTAATTACATTAGTGCAGTAGGTAAATGGAACAGCATACCTTAGGACACTGCCAGTGTGTGTGTGTGCACTGCAAAAAATAAAATTCTTGGTAAGCTTTTTTGTCTATTTTCAAGTGAAAAAAATCTACCCGCTCTTATTATAAGGCATAATCGCCCAAAAAGCAAAACTATATTTAGCTAGAAAGGCTTGTTTTAAGACAACACATCTTGGAAATCTTGTATAGACAAAAAATCTTGAAAAAGTCTTATTTCAAGCTTATTTCAAAATAAAACAAGTTTTTTCAATCAAGTAAGATTTGTCAAATGTGATCCATCTTGTTTCAAGAACAAAAACAAGAGCAACATATGCTTGTTTTGAGAATAGATTGACTTTACTAAAATCTTTCAGTCTTTACAAGGTAATCAGCATCTGCGCAATGCGCCATTTTTGTATAGATTTTTTTTTTTTGCACTGATGAAGGTCTGAGGACCGAAACGTTTGCAATGCACCCCACTTGGTAGCACTTTATTTTATTTTTGTTTAAGTTGATGGATTTAACACCTTTCCTGCATCGGCAACTTGGTGTGCGAGTTCTCTTCCTCATCCAGTGTTCTGTATACAGATTCCAATATCTAACCATGTACCAAAAATTATAATGACTGATTCTGTGTAAACACACATTCAAAGGTCAAAGGTCAAAACATTCCAAGCAAAGAATCCATTTTGTATGCAGATTCCAAAATCTAACTATGTACTAAAGATTATAAAATGACTGAGTCAGTGTAACACACATTCAAAGGTCAAAGGTTCTTTCCCATTTTTAATGTATTTAATCATCCAGTTAACATTGTTATTTTTACAGTCAAAAAAAGGTGAATTATCAATATTCAGAATCAACATTATCCTAGCTCTAGGCCTTGTTTTTTCCACAGTCAAATAAAAAAATGTGCATTATCAATAAGATATTCAGAATCAACATTGCTCAACAGTTCAACAGTTAGCTCAACAGTTCTCAAACGTTTTTGAATAAATGCCCCCTTGGCCTCATCATAAGCCTTCCAACGCCCCCTTGACCTCATCATAAGCCTCCCAATGCCCCCCTAGTTTTAAAAAGTAAAATAGACTAATGCCCCCCAATGGCAAGCACTGCCCCTTATCAACTGAATCCCTCTCAACACCCCTGAGGGGGGGGGGGGGGGGGGGGGGGGGGGCTGAACACTACCCTAGCCCAAGTCAGAGATCAAATATTCTAGTCAAGTATGTAATGTGCTAATGTATCAGAGAGATCATACTTAACTGCAATGTACTTGTTATTTTTAAATGTAAAATAATAATAAAGTGTATAATCAAGAAGGTTACCAGCATCAACGAAAACATTGCCCTGAGCTTGGTTGGGAACTTCTATTTCATAACTCAAATATGTGTCACTCCAAGAAAGAATGAGTTCTAAAATAAAAACACATAGAGTACTTAGACCAAGGATACAGGAAAAAAGACAAGTAAAACCAGTATTGAGGCTTACCTATGATGAACTTGGAAAAGCTAGTGAGCAATCATTAACAATAGTTCATAGAGGCATCATTATAAAACTAGGTGAACACTAGATTCTCTTTAGTTCCTAATTAGATACTCAGTTCTGATAATGAAAAGTTACTTTTATATAATAATTAAAAGGTAAAAAGTGGGTGTTTTATGTCTATGAGGACATATAGACATTTAGTAAGGGGAGGATGTAGCCCTATGGGAAATTAAGTTGGATTCTGAAGTTATTATATTTTTATGGTTGTTGATTATAATGTTAAAATTGTGCATCTAATGTGTTCATGTTTAAAATTGTATTTTGTTTAAATGTTTAAGAAACCAATGAGCTTCAAGGGTGAGAGGTCAAGGTTCGAGGGGATAAAGACGACGGTTGGGAGAGTGAACGAGAGAGTTGGAAACGGAGCTTCAAGATTGAGAGGATAATTACCATACTGACGGGATAAAGTTAATTTAATAGAGGAACGAATAGTGACTCATTATTAACATACCGACGGGATATCGTATAGAGTAATAGAGCAACGGCTAGTTACTCATTATTATACATATAGATATCTCCAAGTGTTGTGATGCGTTTGTATGACGGAACTCGGACAGATTTGTGAAAGCTGCAAAGGAAGCTACAGCAACAGCTACGGCAGCTAAAGAGTAGCACAAAGTTTGGAAGACTGTTGGAGAGACTGGCCAACCCGGGCAGTCATTCACACAACGGTTCCCGTATCGTCAGTGCCCGACTAGGCTGTGGACTGGCGCAACGGCTTCTTCACTCCCCCTCGCCAACACAGTGAGGACGACAGTTAAGAGATGATTTTGTTTGGCGCTTTGGCGAAGTAGCCATTGTGTTTAAGGCTCCTCCGCTCCCCAGCTTCAAATCAGTACTGCACCGTTCCTCTAAAAGTTGGTTGGGTACCCCTCATTACTGTGTATATTTTAGTTTGTTAACTGCCGGCTTAGATATTATAGGTTGTACAGTTTTATTGAATGTGTGTATGCTAACCGGAGGCTGTGTTTGGGTAGATGCTAATAGCATGCTATAATAGGTCATACTGGTGGGTGGGCTAGTAGCATGCTAAGCGTTGCAAATGTGTTGCTAAATGTTAAATGCCATCTGAGGTAAGTGACTGGACGCAGTCAAACGAAAATAAGTGTGTTATATTATCTGTATTTGTAAAGTTATAATCTTTTCTAATTCCTATTTAAAGTAAATTGTTAAATGTATTTCATTGTGGTCTTGGTTTATCTCAGTAACTTACTGGTTGGGGAATTGATAGTAGTAGCTTACTAGGTGAGGTTTAAAAGTATTGTGCTTACAAAAGTTAACCTAAGTGGGAGTGATGGAGAAATATATTTGGTATTGGTCTATTTAGTGGAAGTTATAACGTGCCTAAATATAGTAGTAGTAAATGTAATAGTGTTAGCAGGGTGCTTAAAACTTTAACCTAGTATTAATTATATAGTCTACAGCATCCTCTCTGTGGCCCACCAACCTGTGGTCTGTAGTTGGCTTTGTGATCATACAGTGGCTGTTAGTGATGTGTCGGTCGCGAACGATCTGGCTCAAAGAGCCGGCTCTTTGAAGTGAACGATTGGAACCGGCTCTACGATGGGAGCCGTTTTAAGATCCTATTTGGGAGCCGTTTTTTTTTCTTCAGTTTTTCGCTCTCTCCGCCTCCCTGTCGCTGTGCTTGTGCTCTGTTTTAAGTTCTTTTTCTCCGGCGGTGCCTCGCTGTCTCTGTAACGCAAAATGTACTCAGTGCACAGTTCATGCTTGCGCGTGTTGTCATAAGCCTGCCATTTGCTTGGCAGATAGAAAGCTGTTTCCCTAACAGAAAGTCTGAAGCTTGAAGTTATTTTAAAACCTTTGCTTGGGTAGCACTGTTAAACTGAGCAGACATGCAGACTAGTAATCTCATCACGTAACATTCTTTTTTTAAAACAATCACATAGTATTGCATGTTTTACTGTGGTAGAAAATACGTTAGCTTAATGCTAACGTATATGGGAAATCCTATAGAGACCGCGCTAGGTATTAGCATCAATTAATTCACGTTAATGTTTTTGTATGAGCCTGGCATTTGCTCTGCAGATAGATAACAGGTTCCCTAACAGAAAGTCTGAAGCTTGAATTTCTTTTCAAACCTTTACTTGGGAAGCACTGTAAAATTGAGTAGACATGCAGAATATTTTAGTAACCTCATCTCGTAACATTCGTTGATAGTAGAATGCAGGCTGCGAGGCTCGCGTAAGACCTTACGTAAAAAATGACGCAAGTGTAGAAAAAGAGGCCGACGCACGCAAGACGTGAAAAGTCGCGCAAGGGACAATTGAATAGGCCTGTGTGATAATGAGTGGTGACAGAAAACAGAGCAAAATCTGGACTCATTTTAATGCTACGTCAGACTCGTAGATTGCCTACTTTTTTGTATTGTGGTGGGTGTTTGTATTTATATTTTACTGTTACATTTTTTCAAGTTATTTTTTTGGAAGTGGTGCTATTTTGTGATAATTTAATTGGCTATAATAAAGGTTTTATTCATAAAGCATTGTAATGCTGCATTTTTACTCATAAGTGCTTAACAATGTCAATAATGAAACAAAATGTTATAAAATTCGGTTTAAGCTATTAATTAATTAATAATGTAAAACATGTGTATGGGGAGCCGTTTGGGAGCCGAAAGAGCCGGCTCTCCACAGTAAGAAGAGCCAATAGAGCCGCATCTCGCAAAGGAGCCGAAAATCCCATCACTAGTGGCTGTCACCTGCCACTGTATGCGTTTGCCAGTGCAAGTGTTGCCTGTGGCAGTGTGTACTGTCGGTCAGTGCGAAGTCCTGGCATACTGTCCCTTTATCTGTGTAGTGTATTTGAACTGAAAAGGCCTAATTGTGTTGTAGCCACAATAAAAACGTTAAATTGTAACTCCTCGACTTTTGTGATTTATTGGTGTATATGTGTATTAAACTTTCTGTGTTCAATGGATTGATCCCCGATATACATTGTGATTTATTGTTGTATATGTGTATTAAACTTTCTGTGTTCAATGGATTGATCCCCGATATACAAAATGCTTTGATGGTCAAGTTTTTATCAAGTTCAAAAGTTAACTGCTTTTGTTTTCAGAGTGAGGTCAGGAAATGGGTTGTTTACTTGGCTCTTGCTCTCGCTCGCTCTCACCCTCCCTCTGGTGTGCTGCCCAAATGCTTGGGTGTTGTGTGATGCACAACAGTCCACAATTTTTGGCTTAATTTTCAGTTTACTGCAACAGTTTTCAGAGTGAGGTCAGGAAATGCAGATGTTTAATGAATGGTGGAAAAACAAACTTGTCTGGTCTTATATCTAGAGTATTAAACTAATTGTAGGTCACAAAAGGGGAATATTTTAAGATGGCAATGCTTAATTCTAGAA
>NC_137922.1:27923493-27933493 GCF_963457725.1 Sprattus sprattus | reverse complement strand
CCAGAGATAAGAATATTTACATAGGACCCCCTTAACCCCAAGCCCTGGGTGACACTCTGAGCTCATATAAACATTACACAACAGGTCACACAAAACCCATGGCCAACTAAGTTACCATTCAAGTTTCAATTCAAGTTATACTATGGAATACTATACTAACCTAATTTATTAAATGTGAAACATATACATTTTATCCTACAGGTGCCCACCTTTAACCTCTAACCTTTAACCTCTACTCGACCGCTCTCATAGGTGCCCACCTTTAACCTTTCACCGTTTGTGTGTGTGTGTGTGTGTGTGTGTGTGCGTGTGATATTCTCCCAACCCTGGGCAGGTAAGTGGCACCTGGGTCTGAACTGCGATCGCCATGACGACCTGTGCCACCACCCTAGTGCCCACGGCTTCACCCACTTCTACGGCGTGAGCATGACCAACCTGAGGGACTGCCAGCCTGGCGACGGCTCCGTGTTCACCCACGTGCACACACACATGCCGTACGGCTCGCTGGCGGCCGGCGCGCTGACGGTGGCACTGCTGCACGCGCGGGGCGTGGTGTGTGTGCCGCGGCGGGCGGCGCTGGGGGTGCTTGTGGCGCTGGCGCTAGCTGCTGGAATGTTCTGCGTGTTCCAGGGAACGTTCCGGGAGCTGAACTGCTTCCTGATGCGCGGGGGGGAGGTGGTGGAACAGCCGCTGGTCCTGGAGAACATGACACGCAGGATGACAGCCGAGGCTCTTCACTTCCTGGAGAGGTGTGTGTGTGTGTGTGTGTGTGTGTGTGTGTGTGTGGTCCTGGAGAACATGACGCGCAGGATGACATCAAAGGCTCTTCACTTCCTGGAGAGGTGTGTGTGTGTGTGGTCCTGGAGAACATGACGCACAGGATGACCGCCGAGGCCGGTGTGTGTGTGTGTGTGTGTGTGTGTGTGTGTGTGTGTGTGTGAGTGTGGGTGTATGTGGCTCTTCACTTCCTGGAGAGGTGAGCAAAGAGGCTTCTGGGGGAGATGCTGGCCACCGCCCTCACAGGAAGTGTGTGTGTGCACATTGCGTGTAAAGACTTATCTGTGTGTGTGTGTGTGTGTGTGTTGTGTGTGTGTTGTGTGTGTGTGTGTGTGCAGGAACTCGGAGCAGCCCTTCCTCCTCTTCCTCTCCTTCCTCCAGGTGCACACGGCACTCTTTGCCTCATCTGACTTCCGCGGTCAGAGCGCTCATGGTCTCTATGGCGACGCCGTCATGGAGGTGGACTGGAGTGTAGGTAGAGGACACACCCTGAATATACACACACACACACACACACACACACACACACACACACACACACCCTGAATACACACACACACTCACACACACACACACCCTGAATACACACACACACACATTCGCACACGCTGACTGCACACACATTGAACGCTCACGCTGAAATGCAGCTCCCAGGCTTTTTCATAGATGTGTGTATTTGATATTGCTCTCTGTCTCAGCTCAGGTGTGTGTGTGTGTGTATTTGATATTGCTTTCTGTCTCAGCTCAGGTGTGTGTGTGTATTATATATTGTCCCTAGGTCAGGTGTTGCGTGTGTTGGAGCGGCTGCAGGTGTCGGAGCAGACGCTGGTGTATCTGACCTCAGTGTGTGTGTATGTGTGTGTGTGTGTAGGTCAGGTGTTGGGTGCGTTGGACCGGCTGCAGGTGTCGGAGCAGACGCTGGTGTATCTGACCTCAGATCAGGGCCCCCACCTGGAAGAGATCTCTGTGCGGGGGGAGGTGCACCACGGCTTCAGCGGCATCTACAAAGGTGGGCCCCTAGAACCCAATTTGTGTGTGTGTGTGTGTGTGTGTAACTGTGTGTGTGTGTGTGTGTAACTGTCCTGTCCCCTCACACAGCAGGGAAGTCCACTAACTGGGAGGGGGGGATCCGAGTGCCGGGTGTGCTGCGCTGGCCAGAGGGCTTCACAGGGGGGAGAGAGATCGCTGAGGTCACCAGCAACATGGACCTCTTCCCCACCCTGGTCAAGCTCAGTGGAGCCAGCTTACCGCAGGACAGGTGAGTCAGAGTACCTCAGGACAGTTGAGTCAGCTTACCGCAGGACAGGTGAGTCAGAGTACCGCAGGACAGGTGAGTCAGCTTACCGCTAGGGTTGGGTACCGAGAACCGGTACCAATACGGCACCGGTTCCATACAACCGATACTTACCCGGACCGAAATGCAACGCAGATTTCGGTGGTTCCTTTCGGTGCCTGAGCAGTTTTTTTTTTTTTTTTAATTAAAAAATAATAATTTAACAAAACTAGCGATAGCTAACAAGAAGTAACATTAGTGGCGTAGATCTTTCTGAGTACGATCTGTATACTTTTTTGTGTTGCTAACAGATTTCGTGGGGCACATATAAAACTGCTCCCAATGTAGACTCTCGCCTGTGTCGCTCACGCTCATTGGTGATAATGTAGCATTCCATATGGGACTAGTGGAAACGGGATTTGTGTTGAGGAGTTGCCATGGTAATGGGTTGACTTGTGTGTGGTTTCGGTTTCAAGATAAGTGTGGTTGTTCTAAGCAGAAGTTGGATACGCTTTATTAAACGGAGAGCTACCGTCTCATCCAAAGATATTCCTCCTCAATGTGAGTTCTTAAGAGAGCACTAACTCGGACGCTACAATAACATTGCAACAGTCTAATGACAGCGAAGAGCAGGCAGCCTTGCACAGAGCAAGCACAAACAGAGCTATAGCCATCAATATAACGGAGAAAATGCCGAAAGGTAAACGATCAAAAGTGTGGCTGTATTTCGCACAACAAGATTCAAACAACGCGACGTGCAGCATATGCAACAACAAAATTGCGTGTAAATGGGGGAGAGAACTCAAGAGGCCCTATACCTAAACTCTTAAAGGGGCAGTACACATTCACGAAACCAGTGGGTTTAAATAAATGCAAACAAAATAATATTTTTTTTACTCTGAAGGCAAACATGCTCATATTTCTGCAAAAGAATTACTGAAGTGTGAAGTGTGTGTACAGAGTGTGTTATGTATTTATTTATATTTATTTAGGTATACTGTAAACAGTTGTTATAAGTTAATATATTGTTCATAGTTTGAAGTTAAAAGGTTTGAAGCCAAGTGTTTTGTATTTATTTATATTTATAGTATACCTTAAACAGTTAATATATTGTTAAATTTGAAGAAAACTATTTGCCTTGGCAATAAATAAGCCTTTAATGTCTTTAATTTTAAAAAAAAGTATCGGTTCTGGCACCGTTTAGGCACCGGTATCGTTTTAAAAGTATCGGTTATGTACCGGTATCGGAAAAAACCCAAACGATACCCATCCCTACTTACCGCAGGACAGGAGAGTCAGTTTAACTCACGACAGGAGAGTCAGGACAGGAGAGTCAGGACAGGAGAGTCAGGACAGGTGAGTCAGGACAGGAGAGTCAGGACAGGTGAGTCACGACAGGAGAGTCAGGACAGGAGAGTCAGGACAGGAGAGTCAGGACAGGTGAGTCAGGACAGGAGAGTCAGGACAGGAGAGTCAGGACAGGTGAGTCAGTTTAACTCACGACAGGAGAGTCAGGACAGGAGAGTCAGGACAGGAGAGTCAGGACAGGTGAGTCACGACAGGAGAGTCAGGACAGGAGAGTCAGGACAGGAGAGTCAGGACAGGAGAGTCAGGACAGGAGAGTCAGTTTAACTCACGACAGGAGAGTCAGGACAGGAGAGTCAGGACAGGAGAGTCAGGACAGGTGAGTCACGACAGGAGAGTCAGGACAGGAGAGTCAGGACAGGAGAGTCAGGACAGGAGAGTCAGGACAGGTGAGTCAGGACAGGAGAGTCAGGACAGGTGAGTCAGGACAGAATGTCAGCTTATCTCACGACAGGTGAGTTAGATGAGTAAGGTGAGTCAGCATAGCTCAGGACCGATTTCTGTGCTGGTGCTTTTGTGATCTTGCTTATTGTTATAAATGTATATGTGTGTGCATGTGTGTGTGTAGGGAGATAGACGGCCATGATCTGCTGCCCCTCTTGCGAGGAGAATCAGAGCGGTCGGAACACGAGTTCCTGTTCCACTACTGCAATGCCTACCTCAACGCTGTACGGTGGACCCCACGAGATGGTGAGACACACACACACACACACACACGTGTACACCCTAACTCACAAACATACACACACACACACACACTAACACATGTACACCCCAACTCAAACACACACACACACTACTACAACAGTGAGCTACACTTAATAAACATGACCCCCGTGTGTGTGGGGTTGGAAGTGTGTGACCCCAGTGTGTGTGTGTGTGTGTGTGTGTGTGTGTGTATATGTGTGTTTGTGTGAGCGCCAGTGTGATGTTGCTTTTATACAGTTATAACAGTTCTACCTCCCACTTATTGACAGATTGAGATTTATTTAGTTTGTTTGAATTTGACATCATTCTCCCAAAAATTTAGTTTGTTCGAATTTGACATCATTCTCCCAAAAATAGTTCTAACCAGAGTGTCAAGCGTTGCTAAGCAACGAGTACTGCAGCCAAGTTGAGTTAGAAAGGCTATGTGTGGACATTAATTAACTCACCTGTCTGCTTGTCATTCTCTACATTCCTATAACTCCATTTTCTCCATTCTCTAACTTGAAAGTGTGTTGTGTGTGTGTATGTGTGTGTGTGTGTGTGTGTGTGTGTGCGTTTCAGGTTCCACGGTGTGGAAGGTGTTCTTCTTCACGCCTATCTTCCACCCTGAGAACAGCTCGGCCTGCTTCCACACCCACGCCTGTTTCTGCACACCGGGCTACGTCACCTTCCACCACCCCCCGCTGCTCTTCGACCTCTCCAGGGACCCGTCCGAGAGCCGACCCCTGACCCCGGGCACCGAGCCGGCCTTCCACGCGGTCCTGGAGGCGGTTGCCGAGGCGACGGAGCGGCACAGGCGGGGGGTGGAGCCCGTGGAGGATCAGCTGGCGCTCGGGCACATGCTGTGGAAGCCCTGGCTGCAACCCTGCTGCTCTCACTGGAGCCGGCTCTGCCGCTGCGCCCGCGACCACCAGCAGGGGGAGCCCTTGCCCTCTCAATGAGCCTCACATCTGGCCACCAGCAGGGGGAGCCCTCGCCCTCTCAATGAGCCTCACATCTGGCCACCAGCAGGGGGAGCCCTCGCCCTCTCAATGAGCCTCACATCTGGCCACCAGCAGGGGGAGACCTCGCCCTCTCAATGAGCCTCACATCTGGCCACCAGCAGGGGGAGCCCTCGCCCTCTCAATGAGCCTCACATCTGGCCCAGATTGGAGCTGCAGCCCTGTCAGACTCACGCAGCGTGTGTGTGTGTGTGTGTGTGTGTGTGTGTGTGTGTGTGTGTGTGTGTGTGTCAGACTCATACAGTGTGTGTGTGTGTGTGTGTGTGTCAGACTCATACAGTGTGTGTGTGTGTGTGTGTCAGATTCACAAAGTGTGTGTGTGTGTGTTTGTCAGATTCACTGTGTGTGTGTGTGTGTGTGTGTGTGTGTGTCAGATTCACAGTGTGTGTGTGTGTGTGTGTGTGTGTGTGTGTGTCAGACTCATACAGTGTGTGTGTCAGACTCACGCAGCGTGTGACAGCATCAAGGGTTCGAGCAGATTGTGAAACAGGTGAAAATTGTGCCGTTTGGATGGAGACAGGAACACTGGGGTGACCCCATTTACACCGTCACCCCCTCACCCCCTCACCCCCTCACCGTCACACTGTCACCTCCTCACCTCCTCACCGTCACACCCTTTCAATACCTGACCTTCATACCTGTCTGTCTCCATGGTAATGTGTCTCAGAGAAAACACAGTGTTAACTGCCAACAGAAAACAGAGAGGTGTGTGTGTGTGTGTGTGTGCGTGTGTGTGTCTGCTCGTCTGCTCTGGATATCTCACCTCTGAGCACTGAGCGAGTGTTGCATCATTACTGTTCTGGTGTGTGTGTGTTTCTGGCTGTCACTAATACATCCTGACTTCTCAGAGGTCAGAAGCTTGAAAGCTAGAAGCCGCTGAGTTAAATGTTCATGACAGACCGTGTGAAATAATAAATAATTAAAAGAACAAATCAAATGAATGAAGATGACTGCAGGTTTACTAGGAATTTCAGATGCCTTCTGTCATTTGTTTGATATGACTGCCATTTTAAGCTTGTAAATTGGCATTAAGATGGTGTGAATTTATTGTGTGCCTGTGTATGTGCCTGTGTGTGTGTGTGTGTGTGTGTGTGTGCGCGCGCGTGCGCATGTGTGTGCGTGTGTGCTTATGTGTGTGCGTGTGCATGTGTGTGTGTTTGTGTGTGTGTGTGTGATGAACACGAGCTGTTTGTGTGTGTGTGTGTGTGTGTGTGTGTGTGCGCCGTTCTGTCTGGCTAGAGCTGGAGAGATAGAGTGTGTGCTGTCTGTTTTCTGGACACATGAAGCGAGACACACACACACACACGTGTGTAACAGAGATAGCCTCTTACTCCATCTCTCCCTCTTACCTTTCTTACTCTATCTCTCCTTCCCCTCCTCTCTCGCTCCATCTCTCCTTCCCCTCCTCTCTCTATTTGGCTCTCCCCTGTTTTCTACCAAATTCCCCCTCTCTCTCTGTCTTCCATCTTTCTCTCTCTCTCTATTCCCTTTGTCTCTTTTAGTCTCCATCTCATTTCATCTCCTCCTCTCTTTCTCTCTTCCCTACCTCTCTACCGCTCTTATCTCTCTCTCTCCATCTCTCTTCTCCCTCCCTCTCTCTCTTCCACTCTTATCTCTCTCTCTCTCTCCATCTCTCTCTCCTCCGCTCTCATCCGTCTCTCTCTCAGTCTCTCCTTGATCTTTGACTGCTATCTTTTCACAGCTAGAGGGTGATGTCTCCTAAATGGACCTCTCCTCTCTCCTGAGGTGAATAACAAACATGGCACCTCTTTCAGGAGCTTCATGTATTAAAGTAGATACCTCTGCTAGCCAGTGGCAGACTCCCATCCCATTCACATTACTGCCTGAGTACGGCAATTTGCTAATTAGCTCATTAACTAGCCAGTGGACCACCTGAACACCAATGCTATTTCCTGCCTTAGACAGACAGAGAGAGACAGACAAACAGAGAGACACAAAGACAGAGAGAGACAGACAGACAGAGAGAGGGAGAGACATAGACACACAGACAGACAGAGCGAGAGACATAGACACACAGACAGACAGAGAGAGACGGACAGACAGACACAAGCAGAGAGAGAAAGGAAGCCAGACAGACAAATAAAGAGCGAGAGACAGACAGACACATGCAGAGAGAGAAAGAAAGACAGACAGACAAAAAAAGAGCGAGAGACAGACAGACAGAAATAGACAGACAGAGAGATAGGAACAAACAGACAGAGATATAGAATGATGCTTCTACTGTGAAACGTTGACGGTCCTCTCTGTCCTGTCCTGTCCTGTGGCGCCTGCAGGGATCACTGCCTCACAGTGTGTTTGTGTGTGTGTGTGTCTGTCTCTCTCTGCTGCAGCCTTGAGTGGCAGATACAGGCAGGCACTCGTTGGGTTGCGTGTATGAGAGGATGACATGACAGGTTTACATGTGTAAACACACACTCACTCACACACACACACAAAGTGACACATCCATTTGCTGGTAAAGGCAGGTCTGATGTGCCTTGCTACACCATACAGTGATCCGACCACTCACTTGTAAAGGCAAGTCTATAATATATTTCCACCTTCACACACACGCACACACACACACTGACATGATGACTTGACTTGACTTGTGATGGCGCTCGACCCTGCCACCACACCACATGCATTTGTCTGTGGAGACAGCTCTGCAGCTCACTCACACACACACACACACACACAAACACCCTCAAACACACACACACATACACAGCCACACACACACTCACACACAGATACACCAGCCTGAGCTCTGAGAGCCAAAGTCAATCAAAGAGACGTGAAACTTTGCTTCCTTTCAAGCACCACTAGACCACAAATCCCAGTGCCGCTTCGTCTTCTGAGCATCCACCAGAGAACACACACACACACACACAGTCCCCTGAGAAGGAATTGCTGTAATGCTCTGCTTAAAGCAGGAGCAGCTGCAGAGACAACACACACACACACACACACACACAGCTCGAGAGGACTAGAAGCGCTACTCTAACACACACACACACACGTGCAGCCTCAGACCGCTGATGTCAAATCACAAAGATGAAACTCCAGAGAACAGACTGCAATTATGAGGCTTTATTAAAGGAGGCTAATGGCCACACACACACACTCATGGCCACAAATACACACACACACTCATGGCCACACACACACACACTCATGGCCACACACACACACACTCTCATGTACACATACACACACATGGCCATACACACACACACACTCATGGCCACACACACACACACTCATGGCCACACACACGCACACACTCTCATGGTCACACACACACACACTCATCACCCCACACATTTCTGTATATAATACGAGCCCTGCTCTCACAATGACCACACACACACACACACACTCATGACCACACACACACTCATGGCCACACACATTTGTGTATAATACGGGAAAGACTGGCAGAATGATGGAGACAAAATTCAAAAAAGCATACTTCCATTCTCCATAAATCTCTGGCAAAACTCTTCTAAGAACACCGCAATTGCATCATTCAAATGGTTTAAAATACAACTATGTAGAACAGTGTTTATTCCAGTGCAGTATTTTCATTTAACTTTAATAAAACAGGGGCCGTATTCACAAAGCATTTTATCTTACCACTAAGAGTGCTCCTAACTCGCGCTAAAACATTTTACGTAGGAGTAATTTCTTAAAAGTGATTCACAACGCCTCTGAGACCTACTCATACTAAGGATAATACAAACTCCTAAGCTTAAGATAAAAGCACCGTTGCTATGGATGATGTCGATTCTAATGCACGAGTTTAGAAGGGGTGAGGGCGGTGATTGGTTGTTGACAGGCTCTCTCATTAAAAACTCATTCGTGACGTCCCTCTAACAATCCCACTATATCAACTGAAAATAAGAGAATAAGCTAGGCTTCAAATTAAGTCATATTAAATAGTTATGGACAGTGCAGTTAACAGAATGCACACGCATGATGACAAGTTTGTGCATCCAACGGGAATGACACTTTGCACGTTAAGAGAAAAAGAAAGCGATCAATATAAAATATGGCAATTGCATGTAATCAAGGCAGTAATAATTAAAGCACCCAGCAAACTGTTAGGCTATTATATTTCCAGCCCTTGACCACTTCAAATATCAGCACATACGGCCCTTCAAGCGAAACAAACGTGAAACGTAGCCTAAGCGAAAGCCTACTGGTCCCAGGACCAATAGCCACTGTCACCCCAGCGGCATCCAGCTGGTAAGTTCTCAAAAACCTGCTGCAGACCGCTCTCCGTTGAAATGCACGAGTCATCGGTACATCCAGGCCACGGTGGGCGAAAACGTCCTCATCTTTTGATCGGGCAATTATTGTAATGTGTGTCCCGTCACTGGACATTCCTTCGCCATGGAATTTACTTTGATCTTGTGTAATTGGCGATTGTCCAAAGGCAACTGGATAAACTGTTGGATGATGTGGGGTCTACAGTGCGTTGATAGTTTGATGAATTAAACGGCTGACTGATTCCCAGTGTCGTCATTTGCGTTTTCCGCGAAGCCAAATAGGCTATCTTTAAACATTTCACTTCGTTGTTTAAAGGCGTCATTGCATCCCGCGCTAATTCTACGACAATATTAATACCTTCACGGTTTAAGCAATGTCTTTTATCAATTCCAAGTCGGCTGCAGCCATTTTACGATTTTTTGTGAATAAGTCTTAGTGACTTAGGAGTCCTCATGAGGAGTTTTAAGCTGTCTTAGACTTAGGTGCTACTTTTAGGGATAAAATACTTTGTGAATTGCTCTCAGTAAAAAAAAATAGGAGTCCTAAATTTAAGACTGACACGCCCATTATTTTTAGGAGTTTCTCCTAAATTCGCCACTTA
>NC_137922.1:27900993-27915993 GCF_963457725.1 Sprattus sprattus | reverse complement strand
CTTCCTACGGGATCCGGTAAAAGTTTGAATGTATCAGATGGTCATACTATGTTGCACTGATTAGTTGTAGGTTAGGTATCCAATTGAGCGAAGAGGCATTTTTTTTCCTGGTTCGTTGAAACACGCCCCATAATCACAGCCCAATGGGTCAGTATCAGACTCAGTATGACATCGTCAGAGACTTTTATTACAATGTCAAGAACTGGGGCCGTATTCACAAAGAATCTTAGGGCTAAAAGTAGCTCATAAGTGGCGAATTTCGGATAAACTCCTAAAAATAATGGGCGTGTCAGTCTTAAATGTAGGACTCCTAATTTTTTTTACTAAGAGCAATTCACAAAATATTTTATCCCTAAAAGTAGCACCTAAGTCTAGGACAGCTTAAAACTCCTGATGAGGACTCCTAAGTCACTAAGAACTATTCACAAAAACTCTTAAAATGGCTGAAGCCAGACGCAAGGTGTTGGAGACAATGAACGACTCTGAATTGTTGAGAAGATATCGCTTAAACCGTGAAGGCATCAACATTTTACTAGTATTAGTGCGGGATGCAATCACGTCTCCAACTAACCGAAACAACCCAATCAGTCCGGAAGTTAAATGTTTGATAACATTAATATTTTTGGCTACGGGGAAAATGCAACTTTGCAACGCAGACGACTTCAGAATATCGCAATCATCAGTAAGCCGATTCATTCATCAATCAATCACTGCACTCTGTAGACAGTTTATCCGGTTCCCTTTGGACAATCGCCTACTTCAAAGGATCAAGGTCAATTTCATGGCGATTGCAGGAATGCCCGGTGTCGTGGGTGCCATCGATGGAACACACATTAAAATAATTGCTCCATCCAGAGATGAGGACGTCTTTGTAAACCGCAAAAAGGTACATTCAATTAATAAACAGATAGTGTTTGATCCAAATTTCACAATCATGGATATTGTTGCGAAGTGGCCTGGATCTACTCACGAATCGCGCATTTTAATGGAGAGCGGTCTGCGCAAGCTTTTTGAGCGGCACCATGTACCTGCTGGATGCCACTTGTTGGGTGACAGCGGCTATCCATGCAAGACATGGCTTTTGACACCTTTCCTCAATCCACAACCGGGAGCACAGTTGAACTACAACATGTAATTATACGCATGAGGCCTATTTTGGTGACACAATTGAAATACGCTCATGTGGACAAACTTGGAACAAAATCGTATTTGCTCTTTGTCGCCTTTTCTTTGTTAATTCAGTTAATTATTGTGTACCGTTTATTTCCATGAATTGTAGAGCGCACAAGAATACACGCAATGTTGTGGAAAGAGGAATCGGGCAGCTGAAACGCCGCTTTCATGTCCTGCACGGGGAAATGAGGCTTAGCCCAGACAGGGCCAGTGCCGTAATCACTTTGTGCGCAATTCTGGGGAATGAAGCATTTATGTTAACACATATGTCCTCCCATGCCTCACGCTTCTTTTTTGTGGTCACCCCACAGCCAAATTTAGCTTTTATAACCCCCCTCCTCTCCAGCACACACTGGGCCAACAGGAGCAGTTGGTCCTGGGACCAGTTTGGCTTTCTCTTACGTCTCGCCCTCGTTTCGTCCATTATGACAGGAGGACTTAAAGAGCCGTATGGACTGATATTTGAAGTGTTTAAGGGCTGGAAATATGCTGACTACCTAATAGTTTGCAGGGTGCTTTAATTATTACTTCCTTAATTCCATGCAATTTCCGTGTTTTTTTCGGCAATTTCTCTTTCTCTTAACGTGCAAAGCGTCATTCTCGTTGGATGCACAAACTTGTCATCATGCGTGTGCATTCTGCTAAGTGCACTGTCCATTACTATTTAATATGACTTAATTTGAAGCCTAGGTTCTCTTATTTTCTGTTGATTTAGTGGGATCGTTAGGGGGATGTTAGGACTGAGTTTTGAATGAGAGCGCCTGTCAGCAACCAATCACCGTGCGCACCGCTTCTAAACTCGTGCATGAGAATTTACGTCATCCATAGCAACGGAGTTTTTATCTTAAGCTTAGGAGTTGGTATTATCCTTAGTATGAGTAGTTCTCAGAGGCGTTGCAAATCACTTTTAAGAAATTACTCCTACGTAAAATGTTTTAGCTCGAGTTAGGAGCACTCCTAGTGGTAAGATAAAAGGCTTTGTGAATACGGCCCCAGAGCTCCAATGGTTTCCTCAGGTAAACGAAATTTTCAGAAGATCAGTGGCGCAATGCCAGGATGCTTTATTTTCATTGGTTGCTGGATTAAATCTTACCCAGATACAAAATATACGCTTTTTCTGATTGGCTATTGTGTAGCCCAGGGGCCGTATTCACAAAGCCTTTTATCTTACCACTAGGAGTGCTCCTAACTCGCGCTAAAACATTTTACGTAGGAGTAATTTCTTAAAAGTGATTCGCAACGCCTCTGAGACCTACTCATACTAAGGATAATACCAACTCCTAAGCTTAAGATAAAAACTCCGTTGCTATGGATGACGTAAATTCTCATGCACGAGTTTAGAAGCGGTGCGCACGGTGATTGGTTGCTGACAGGCGCTCTCATTCAAAACTCAGTCCTAACATCCCCCTAACGATCCCACTAAATCAACAGAAAATAAGAGAATAACCTAGGCTTCAAATTAAGTCGTATTAAATAGTAATGGACAGTGCACTTAGCAGAATGCACACGCATGATGACAAGTTTGTGCATCCAACGAGAATGACGCTTTGCACTTTAAGAGAAAGAGAAATTGCCGAAAAAAACACGGAAATTGCATGAAATCAAGGAAGTGATAATTAAAGCACCCTGCAAACTATTAGGTAATCAGCATATTTCCAGCCCTTAAACACTTCAAATATCAGTCCATACGGCTCTTTAAGTCCTCCTGTCATAATGGACGAAACGAGGGCGCAGTGTGTGCTGGAGAGGAGGGGGGTTATAAAAGCTAAATTTGGCTGTGGGGTGACCACAAAAAAGAAGCGTGAGGCATGGGAGGACATATGTGTTAACATAAATGCTTCATTCCCCAGAATTGCGCACAAAGTGATTACGGCACTGGCCCTGTCTGGGCTAAGCCTCATTTCCCCGTGCAGGACATGAAAGCGGCGTTTCAGCTGCCCGATTCCTCTTTCCACAACATTGCGTGTATTCTTGTGCGCTCTACAATTCATGGAAATAAACGGTACACAATAATTAACAGAATTAACAAAGAAAAGGCGACAAAGAGCAAATACGATTTTGTTCCAAGTTTGTCCACATGAGCGTATTTCAATTGTGTCACCAAAATAGGCCTCATGCGTATAATTAGTGTGCTTGCCCGAAGGGAAGCACAGTATTGTTATCGTCAACTTTTCTTTATTTATTTATTCTCCCCGTTTTTCTTGCAGCTAACTACTCCTCGCCCGATTGAGATAGAGACGCCATTCAAACACCAAAACGTCCGGCCCGATCCGGTGCAACCTGCTATGACTTTTCGTGGCGGCACTCCTTGCCACTCCTTTTTTATTTAATAGAATATTAATAAAGCACGCTAAAGTTGAAGAATAGACCGGAGGCAGAGTCAGTTTCAGTTGGCTTGTATTGCAGCATGGAGACCCCTCTCGCTGTTGGTTCAAGAGCGGTCTAACCTGATGCAGTATGCTATCAGGTTTTATACAAAGAGAAGGGGGGTGGGATACAGTGAGAGGGTCACCTATGGGGGGATGGGGATGCCAGGACACAAGGCTTTATACAAAGAGAAGGGGGGTGGGATACAGTGAGAGGGTCACCTATGTGGGGATGGGGATGCCAGGACACAAGGCCTCTAGCAGGAAGAGGGGGGGGGAGGGTCACATGTCATTTGCATTGGATCTCAGTGAGAGACAGACGTAGTATACGTTCAGAGTGAGTTGTAGATACAGAGAAGTACATCTTTACCTATAATAATAACAATAATTCCAGTTCCATCAGTCCCCCAATTGAGCATTTATATGCTCACACAATAATAACCAGGCAACAGCCAATCAGGGCAGGACACATCGAAATATGTTACAGATAGGGATGATACAAATTAACAGTGGAATATCTATTTTGCAGTTCCATCAGTAGTTATCTTGTGAACACACAGAGCCCACATGCAGAGTCCTTCTGCCATGTTTTCTGGGTGGGTAGTCTCTACCATGGCAAGACGTGCTGAATCAGGTGCTGAAACACCAAGCACGTGGATGGCCAGTTGATGAGTTCAGGTTTCCATTGTGGTCACAGGGTTGTCAAGAGTCCTTTTGTTTAGGCTGAGTGTGTATCTCTGAGGAGAGCTGGACAGTCCATGACCTCAGCCGGAGCCAAAAACACCCGGGACACAGGGAGGTGTTAGATAGGGTGTGTTGATGGCTGCAGATGGGCAGGGGAGGGGTAGTCTTCTCCTAAAGTGTTGTGTGTGATCTCAGGGTCCGCATGAGAAACCACAACAGTATGAGGGGTTTTAGAGCCATTCAAACATTTGCATTTGACTGTGATATGGGGGAGGGGGAGGGGTGCTTGGTAAAAGGATTCTGCAAGATTACTTAAGGGGTCAAGGCACATGGCTTGGAGTAAATAAAAATAAAGGTTGAAACAAACAAAGACAAATAGCACACGACTTTGACAAAATAAAAATAAAAAGGAATACAGGTGGAACAACATAGCACAAGACTTTGACAAAATAATATAAAAAGGAATACGGTTGTGACAAACAAAAGACAACGTAAAATAGTGCAGATAAGTCACAACAAGCCTTCAAATCCCCTATATGATAGCTTGGAAGCTATCACCTTTGAAAAGTAAATACAAGTTAAAGCAAGGCATTGTCAGACTTAAATCATACCAGACAATAAACAAAAACAGTCAAAAGTCATATACCAGACAATAAACAAAACAGTCAAAAGTATGTCATTCATCGGCTAGGAGTCGTGTAAGTACATTCATTCATCGGCTGGCCAGCCCACACACACACACACACACACACACACGCGCGCGCGCTTGCGCAGTTGTTCGCTCAGAACACGCGTTGTCTGACTCGCGGGGAAACACAGACAAGAGAGCGCTTGCGCAGTTGTTCACTCAGAACACGCGTTGTCTGACTCGCGGGGAAACAAAGACAAGAGAAGTTAATAATCTGGTTACAACATGTAGGCAACACAGAACACAAAGAGTTAGCAGAAGTTTGCCTCCTCAACATTCACTGGCGTTATTTGACTATCGACAGATCACTTGAACAGCGAGCTCATTTGATTTTACTTAAAAGGGGCATTCCAACATATTGTGGGCCCAGCTAATGTGTCTATACATTTACGTATGTTTTTCCGTAAAGGCATCTTATTTCCATGTATCTTAAACATATACACCCAGGATGAAGGCTTTGTTAAAAGTCTTCACTCCTCTCCTTCTAACTGGCTAAGTTAGATCAATTTAGACAATGGGATAGATGGTGCTGTTTGAATCACTACTGATAGTCAAGCCTGGCCACTTTAAGAACAAAGACAACACAGATGGACGCACACAGGCTTACACAACGAACATAAAACACGGAACAGACAAACATATCACGCTGAAACAAACCAACCGAAACCGACTCTTCCTGGTCCTTATAATGAATAGTATAAGTCAATTATAGCGAACGGGACTTTTTCTATGCGCAGAGGCCGGTTAAGCAGATGAGAGACCTCTTTCACATCCGTACAGTACCAAGTTTATTAAACCGAAAGCTTACAATGGTAGACTTCTCAATTTGTAAAGCGTTACAAACAGAGCCAATGCCGCTCCCAAGACACAGTTCGTCTCGCACTCGTGCCTTCCCAATAACAGCGCCGACACAGTGCTTTTAAAAATGCATAGGTCTACTAAATGCCGAATGATAAAAACGTCTGAGACTGTGTATGTAAAACACGCCTCGATCACGTTTACTAGTCCGCGCGGCACAGTGTTTAACCTAAAACACGCGCTACAGTCACGACCCTAGTACAACGTCCGGCACTGTTTGCATAAAAACACGCGCGTAACGATAACGTTGTTAATTTCTGGTTTAAACTGGAATCCGATGCCTGTGCACTTTACGCTTAGCGCTGGATATGTAAAGAGTTGAGGCTGAATTAAGTGCTATATATTTATGCCTAAATTGCTATGTCTCTCCCCCACACAACCTCTGTACACAGAAAGATGCTAAAAAGCTTACCTGTCCCGTTTCACAATGTTTGAGCGTCAGCTTGTATTCTCTGCTGTTTCATAGAGTTAATAACTCTCCGGCATACGAAGGACCATCTAATAGAATATTAATAAAGCACGCTAAAGTTGAAGAATAGACCGGAGGCAGAGTCAGTTTCAGTTGGCTTGTATTGCAGCATGGAGACCCCTCTCGCTGTTGGTTCAAGAACGGTCTAACCTGATGCAGTATGCTATCAGGTTTTATACAAAGAGAAGGGGGGTGGGAGACAGTGAGAGGGTCACCTATGGGGGGATGGGGATGCCAGGACACAAGGCTTTATACAAAGAGAAGGGGGGTGGGATACAGTGAGAGGGTCACCTATGTGTGGATGGGGATGCCAGGACACAAGGCCTCTAGCAGGAAGAGGGGGGGGGAGGGTCACATGTCATTTGCATTGGATCTCAGTGAGAGACAGACGTAGTATACGTTCAGAGTGAGTTGTAGATACAGAGAAGTACATCTTTACCTATAATAATAACAATAATTCCAGTTCCATCATATTCCTCTTTTTCATCACCTTTTTCTCTCATTGACTAACATGGTGGAAGGTTGAGCCATTGTGACGTCACCCACTCTGAGATAGGAGAAGGCGAAGCTCTCTTTAATGCCATAAAAATCATGCTAATCGAAAACCACCATCAAGGTTTATACCTCTTAAATGCCATAAAAATCATGTAAATCGAAAACCACCATTAAGCTTTATATCATGATACAGTAGTAGTAATAGCTAGCGAGTTGTTTACGTTCACAACCCACAGGCAGTTCAAAAGGCCCGACAACAGTCACCAAAGAAAACCTAGATATACTATTGATACAATCGTGAATAGAGTGATGATAGCTAGCGAGCTATTTAGCCTTCACCCAGGCTCAGGTTTATTTTGCTAGGTATCTCCGATATCGACGCAGAGACACAGTGTGAAAAAGGATGGAAAACTTAACTAGGAAAAGTGGTTCGGGAACTACGTGTGCAGTAGTTGGCTGTACCAACTCAAGAAAACACCTGAACGAGTGGTTAGATAGAGAGTGCAAAATATTAAAACGAATGTAGTGGCAACAGTTTCAGGTACAGTTTATACACCCGCTCTAACAGTGTTAACCAGTATGTGAGTAACGTGGGTTTTATTAAGGCATAGCGTGTGTAATGTGTAGCTATTTCATTCCGTTTGTTAACCTTTCCGGCTGTCTGTATACCAGCAGCAGAGCGGAGCATTTTACTCCCACGCCATCTCGGAATGAAATAGCTACACAATACACACGCTATGCTTTAATAAAACTCACGTTTTACGAGACACCAACAGAGGCACAACCGACAAGTCTTACCATTGAAGATCTTTGATCTTCGTTCTGAAACTACATACAGCCATCCAGGTTAATCCATGTCAATTAGTGATGGGAAGTTCGGATCATTTTACCGACTCGAATCTTTGAATCTCGTTCAGTAAAATGAATTTTATAGCCAATTCACTGGCGAAAATACGTCCATTACAGACACGTATCATATTTTCATGGAGGTAAACCAGCAGATACTAATTCCTGCATTCAAATAATATATTATGAAAGTTTGGATGAAATGGTCATTTATTATCACATAAGCATTTAATGATCACGGCAAACAATTACGCTGCACTGAACTGTAAGTAAAGTTTTAAAAAGTTAAAATAACTAAACCTGTAATTATTTCTTGTGAACGAATATCATTCACGTCTTACTAAACATAGACACTCGAAAGTGAACGAGGTTAATTAGTCCTTTCTGTTTCCTCTTCTCTGCAGGTTACGTGAAAAAATGAAAAAAAACGTCAAAATGAACGAAACATTTCGGTTTTCTCTAGCTTCCCATGCTGAGCCTATGCAGATCACGTGAAAAATGATCCAAATACTTGTATCCGGCAGATGACCTAATCGTTCACCTCCCGACCGTCTTTGGATCAACGTTTCGTTCATCTGCCGGATATCGGTCTTTCGTTCAATGATTCGTTCTTTTGCCGGATATCAGTCTTTCGTTCAATGTTTCGTTCTTTTGCCAAACGTGTCTTTGGGTCAATGATTCGTTCTTTCGCCAACCGTGTCTTTGAATCTATGATTCGTTCATCTGCCGGATATGGGTATTTCGTTCAATGATTCGTTCTTTTGCCGGATATCGGTCTTTCGTTCAATGTTTCGTTCTTTTGCCAAACGTGTCTTTCGTTCAATGATTCGTTCTTTTGACAACCGTGTCTTTGGATCTATGATTCGTTCATCTGCTGGATATGGGTCGTTGTATCCTTTTCCACGTGACCTGCATAGGCTCAGTACAGTCAGCTAGAGGAAACAGAAATGATTCGTTCTTTTTCCGACTGGGTCTCTCGGATACGGGTCTTTGGATCATTTTTACGTGACCTGCATTCAACAAATCATTTCTGTTTCCTTGACTTAGCCAATGCAACAGTCCCAGTTGTCCCGATGTGCGGTCATGAACGAGAAAAAGAACGAATCTTTTTTTGAGAGGACTCGTTACTCTCGAGTCGTTGTAAGGATTCGTTCAAAATGAACGAATCGTTCACGAACGACACATCACTAATGTCGTTGTGGAGAACGAGAGTTGCATCAATCATATTTCATTAAAACTTCACACTTCTTACATTGGACATATCCACCACCCTAATTAGAATCTGCATTGTCTACTGAGCAGAAATATCTCCATACAGTAGATTTCCCTTCGTTTAGTATAATTTTAAACTTTCCAGATGACTGTATTGCCCCCGCTCGTCAAGTGATACGTGTCCAAAAACAAGGCTCCTTTGTCTGGATAGCCAGAGCTAGCATAACTGCCATTGAAATCCAATGGTAATGCTACCTAGCTAGGTATGCTAACTGTCGGTATCCATCATTGACTCGTTAATCGTTAACCATCATGTCACTGGCTTTAATTTAAGAATGGCATGTTAGTAGTACATTTAGTAGTACATTTAATATCAGTACACTTGATTCATTACTGCTGATGTGTTACTTATATATGTTACTTATTAGCAGCTAGCTACCTAGCCACTATGTGTTCCAGTGTGTTTTCAGTTAGTGTTAGCGGCAAGCTAGCTGCTGTAATACTTGAGTTGAGCTTCAGTTAAGACGCTGCGTACCGTACTTCATCATCATATTCGATTATTTATTACAAACAAATTCGAATTCAGCTGTAGGCATGAGATCTGTATCTTGGAGACTAATTGCATCCACAATTTAAGTACTGCAAGCTAGATAACTATGCAATTGACACAACACAGTAGGTCCCTGGGCCTGAGAAGGGAAGGGAAGGAGTTTAATGTGGCTATAATATGGAATTTTAAATGTGCCTAAAACTAGACTAAATTGTAATGAGTTTTCGAAAACTAGACTGAAACTAAGAAGGATAACTATGACTAAATGTGACTAAAACTATTATGCATTTTTGTCTTAAGACTGAATCTAAAAATAGCTGCCAAAATGAACACTGAGATAGGGGACCCCTTAATCTGCAATTTATGGTTGCTAGCGCTAATCAGATGTACTACCTAGGCTTATAAGAGAAGACTAACTTTTTATGCCAACGAACACCAATAACTAGAACTAATTTGACAGACTATAAACCAATGTGATACACATGCTCTCTATCTATACAGTAAAAGTGTTGCTTACGTTAGATACTAGACCTACAGTCTAACTCTAAGTGCATTAAGTCTAACAAGCTATATCTTACAATACACTTTAAGTAAAGCTGACTATGTAACCGCATTCATTCCAATATTGTTGCAGAAATGTTTCCTTTTACCAAGATAACAATTTCAACAATTCACTTAGCTCAGTAAGTCAGTATAACGAAACTCTGGAACCATTATGACCATGACACCTGAAATGTTTGTGCTTAGTAAATATGCAAGTTTCATAATACAGAGAGACAATAAATATATTTACATTTGAAGCACAGACAAGATTTATTGCATCCGCAACCAATACAAAATCAAAACAAGCCCAAGTCTCCCTCAACAAATACCGCACAATTCAGGTGCACTCATTGATTAACACGACCTTTGGAGGAATAATTACACCCCATAAGAGAAAATGTCACTTGGAGCCTATTTTAAGACTTCTCCAAGCTAAATGTAACACACTAGACCCTTTCACAATAAACAAGCAAACAAACAAACAAAAACAGAACAACAAAGATACCCACATATGTCTAAACGTCAGTGGAGCCAAAATATAATGGTTGAGCTTGGTTGCTTGCTAAAATATATTGGTTGAAAACAAAAAGGTGTATTCAGTGTCACTGCAGACGGTTACACTGGAAGGCTGGCAGATTCATCCTACAACCTGCATTCAACGTTGTACTGAACACAGAAAACACAGTACTATACAGATTTTGTTCTCAGATATCAGTCTGTGAGGCCCCTCAACAACATATGCGCACTCGGCCACTGCACTGCAGAGCAAGCACACTCTCGCAGTTCGTTCACGAAACGCATTCTAGTTACATGTTGTAGTTCAACTGTGCTCCCGGTTGTGGATTGAGGAAGGGTGTCAAAAGCCATGTCTTGCATGGATAGCCACTGTCACCCAACAAGTGGCATCCAGCAGGTACATGGTGCCGCTCAAAAAGCTGGCGCAGACCGCTCTCCATTAAAATGCGCGAATCGTGAGTAGATCCAGGCCACTTCGCAACAATATCCATGATTGTGAAATTTGGATCAAACACTATCTGTGTATTGATTGAATGTACCTTTTTGCGGTTTACAAAGACGTCCTAATATCTGGATGGAGCAATTATTTTAATGTGTGTTCCATCGATGGCACCCACGACACTGGGCATTCCTGCAATCGCCATGAAATTGACCTTGATCCTTTGAAGTAGGCGATTGTCCAAAGGGAACCGGATAAACTGTTGTACAATGTGTGGTCTACAGAGTGCGGTGATTGTTTGATGAATGAATCGGTTTACTGATGATTGCGACATTCTGAAGTCGTCTGCGTTGCAAAGTTGCATTTTCCCCGTAGCCAAAAATCTTAATGTTATCAAACATTTAACTTCCGGACTGATTGGGTTGTTTCGGTTAGTTGGAGACGTGATTGCATCCCGCACTAATTCTAGTAAAATGTTGATTCCTTCACGGTTTAAGCGATATCTTCTCAACAATTCAGAGTCGTTCATTGTCTCCAACACGTTGCGTCTGGCTTCAGCCATTTTAAGAGTTTTTGTGAATAGGTCTTAGTGACTTAGGAGTCCTCATGAGGAGTTTTAAGCTGTCCTAGACTTAGGTGCTACTTTTAGGGATAAAATATTTTGTGAATTGCTCTTAGTAAAAAAAAAAGGAGTCCTAAATTTAAGACTGACACGCCCATTATTTTTAGGAGTTTCTCCTAAATTCGCCACTTATGAGCTACTTTTAGCCCTAAGATTCTTTGTGAATATGGCCCCTGTTCTTTTTTCGGATTGGCTGATAAGTGGCACCTCACGTCAGACTCCAGGGGATTCGGGGAGACGTGCTTGATTCCTCCATGGTGAGGGCAGCGCGGCCAGGTCATGTTTGCGCGCTGCGGCACATTATATAGCCTAGAGGTTTTTTTCAGCGTGAGAAATACGATGTGTGGCGGGAGAGCGTGATTAAAGACCAAAATGGGTGATTGTCACGCTCAATGCGTGACACTTGAGAGCCCTGCCGTTTGTGCAAAACTGTGGAAAAACTGCAGAAAAAGTGTGGGTGTTGAACCCTCTCACCGGGAAAAGTGTGGGTGTTAAAACACCCACATCCCCACGGGTGCGACGCGCCTGCTTAGGTGCTATTTTTAGGGATAAAATATTTTGTGAATTGCTCTTAGTAAAAAAAAATAGGAGTCCTAAATTTAAGACTGACACGCCCATTATTTTTAGGAGTTTCTCCTAAATTCGCCACTTATGAGCTACTTTTAGCTCTAAGATTCTTTGTGAATACGGCCCCTTGTCTCTCCAGGCAGTCTCATCAAACTTGGAGATAATACTTGTGTGTGTGTGCTTACGTTATAAGACTTTAGTTTTTTGCTCTAACCACCATCCCCAGAGAGTAGTTGTGTGTGTGACTACAGCAGTCAGCACTTATTTCCCCATGACTGATTGCGGAGAGGAGAGGAGAGGAGAGGAGAGGAGAAGAGAGGAGAGGAAAGGAGAGGAGAGGAGAGGAGAGGAGAGGGGCGTTTCTCTCGCTGGCCGGTCGGGCCCAGCGTGTCAGCACTAACTCGCCACTGCTCTGCTCTGGTCTGGTCTGGTCCCGCTCACACACACACACACACTCACTCACTGGTCTGCGTGTTGGGGATGATCCAGGTTACGCTCCCTGGAGGAAACACACACTCTGGCTCTTTCACATTTTTTTGTTTACAACTGTCAACATGTCAGGCCTGTTAAAATGACGATGCAATTGGCTGTTATTTCTGACAAAAACAGTTTTTTATTCCAACTCCAACACTTTAAGTGGATCAAAGTTCAACAGCTGTGTGTGTGTGTGTGTGTGTGTGTGTGTGTGTGTGTGTGAGTGTGTGAGTGTTTGTGTGCATGACGTGAGATCTTGGTGCATTTGCTCACTTGCTACTGAACATCATGTTCATCACTATCAAGTCATAACCATACGTTCTAACTAGGGCTAGTGTTCATATTAGTTAGCAATCGTAAATCAGCTTGCGTCAACCTTTACATTCCATTGTAGCGGCTTCGCATGGTGAACTGTTAACGTGCCTATGTTTTCTGGTGAGATGTTGAAGCATTGATGAGGTGTTGTTATGGTACGCCAGGTGCGTTTTGCAGTATATACATGCACCATGTTGTCCTCTTTTCTTACGTAATTTGAAATGATCCCAAAACTTTGGACATTTTCTGTCTTTTACGGCCGGTCTCTTGAGTCTCCACCATCGCGCCAGCTTAAATCTTTGAGTGTGTCAATTATAACAGACCGTATGAAAAAATGATACCGGAGCATGATTTTGATGATTTTGAATTAAACTAAAAAAAAAATTGTACTCGAATTATTCGAGTCACTCGAGTAATCGTTTCAGCCCTATCTTTCTCTCAGTGTGAGTGGGTAGAGTAAGCAGAACCTGTACTCAGGTGAAAGTATAATAGTGACTCAAGTCGAAATAATTACATAATAATGATAATGAGTACATTAACATTAACATTAACACAAAAACATAAAGTTAATGCAAACAACTACAGCAAATAAAAGGTCTATGCCTTACAGGCTATACAGACACTCTCCCGTTTCCTTCAGTTGAAAAGTTCAATAACATATTCAGTTGAAATGGTTGTTAAAATATTCAGTTGAAATGGTCAATAACATATTCAGTTAAAATGGTCGTTAACATATTCAGTTGAAATGGTCAATAACATATTTTGCTCAGTCTTCAGATTCTTTGCTTTTTTTTTTTAATATTCAGTTAAAAATAAATATTTCCAGCTTGGTGCTGTTTGATGTATTGATTATAGGTGTATTGATTATCGGTATACTGTCACTTTAAGATATTTAGTATCGGTTTTTGCTGTGTATGGCTGGGACAGTTGACGTGATGTGAACCTAATAGGCCACTACAAAAGAAGGTCCAGTACATATTGTGCTAAATGAGGAGCTGTGTCTGTTGAGTTTAGGAGTAGCTTACTACAAGTCCTGCTATACTGAGGAATAACTGATCAGATCAGATGCTAAAGGCACATCTGCAGTAGGAGCCATGTGTCCGCTTCTGACCTCCACCTCCTACACACCTCCTAAACATCTCCACCCCTACACACACCTCCTACACACCTCCTACACACCTCCTCCCTGGTCCCTGGATCTTGTTGGGAGGCGTTTGAGGGAGAGAGGGAGGAGTGATCATAGCTGTCCTCTTAGTCCCACTCCCATGTCCCACACTGACACTAATGATCATTAATTGGCATATGTGTGGCTTGGAATGGATTCAGCACTTATGAATATTTATAAATGTTTTATAAATGCTTCATTTTTATCTGCAAATTGAATTAGTGTTTTCCCTCGAGGTAGAATTGATGTGGTTTTGGGTAACATTTGGAATGCACACAATAAGCCACCACACGCGTGTGCGCACACACACACACACACACACACACACACACACACACACACACACACACACACACACATACAGGATTCATGCCCACATTAATAACACTTGTGTCAGCCATGGCAGTGGGCTGGATATCAGTATTCTGTGATGGAAACACACAAGGTTACACCAGGTCACAGAAGAGTTTGATCTGCTCTAATAAACTCACATAGTCGCCACCACGCTGCTACCAGAGTCCACCGCGCCTCAGACTCCACCGCGCCTCAGACTCCACCGCACCTCAGACTCGACCGCGCCTCAGACTCCACCGCACCTCAGACTCGACCGCGCCTCAGACTCCACCGCACCACTACCAGAGTCCACCGCACCTCAGATTCAACCACACCTCAGACTCCACCGCTACCAGAGTCCACCGCACCTCAGACTCCACCGCGCCTCAGACTCCACCGCTACCAGAGTCCACCGCACCTCAGACTCCACCGTGCCTCAGACTCCACCGCACCACTACCAGAGTCCACCGCTACCAGAGTCAACCGCACCTCAGACTCGACCGCGGCTCAGACTCCACCGCGGCTCAGACTCCACCGCACCACTACCAGAGTCCACCGCTACCAGAGTCCACCACACCTCAGACTCCACCGCGCTTCAGACTCCACCGAGCCGCTGAGTCCACCGAGCCGCTACGCTGACTCCACCGCCGCTACCAGAGTCGACCATGCCGCTGTGTCCAGCGTG
>NC_137922.1:27883493-27898493 GCF_963457725.1 Sprattus sprattus | reverse complement strand
GAGAGAGACAGGAGAAAGAATCTCTACAATAATGCTTTACCAGGACTGAGAGAGAGAAAGAGAGAGAGATGGAGAGAAAGAGAGAGAGAGAGAGAGAGAGAGAAAGAGAGAGAAAGAGAGAGACGTGCTTAGGTTTTGTACAATAAGGCTTAACCAGGACTGAGGGAGAGAGAGAGAGAGAGAGATGGAGGGAGAGAGAGGGACAAGATAAGAGAAAAGGAAATGTCCAATGCTCCGTCATCCTCAGGGGAGAAATAACACACGCACACACACACGCACACACGCACACACACACACACACACACACACACACACACACACACACACACACACACACACACACACACACACACACAACAAACACTTAAAAGCATGGTGCACACAAGGATAAACACATGCACACACACAAGCACACAAGCACACACACACACACACACACAAACTCTGCGTGTCTGAAACACTTGGCAGGAGAGCGGCCAGCGGTTCTCTAGCAGATGAATATTATTCTGGCTCAGAAATGGATGTGCCGGTGAAATATGCCCCCATAAACGCCAAACTCTAACACACACACACACTCCTACACACACTCACAAACGATAGCCCCTACACACCAGAGAGACGGACGACCTTACCACCTCCAAACATTCTCCCAATCTGCGGTGCCCCCGCATCCCCACCCCACACACACACAGACACACACAGACACACACACATCACCGATAACTACTCACTACTGACCTCTGTTTCACTCTCAGCTCTGTTTCACTCTCAGCTCCGTTTCACTCTCAGCTCTGTTTCACTCTCAGCTCCGTTTCACTCTCAGCTCTGTTTCACTCTCAGCTCCGTTTCACTCTCAGCTCTGTTTCACTCTCAGCTCTGTTTCACTCTCAGCTCCGTTTCACTCTCAGATCTGTTTCACACACACACACACACACACACACACACACACACACACACACACACACACACACATACAGAGCTGGGCTTTCCGGCCTGCTATTGTCCAAGCATGTGTTACGACCCCCTGTGCCCGTGCGCACCTTGTCTGCAGTCCTCATCCTGGCCAGGTGGAGGCAGCAGGCTAAGGATCTACCAACTTCAAATCAGCACTGATTATCCACACCTGGCGCCAGATGTGGATACTTAAAGACTGTCACAGCCAATGGAAGACCCTCTCAGCTTCCGCCATTCAAACACACACACCTTTTGACAAACGCATCCACACGCATCCCCGCATAGACAAAACCCCTAGACTTTCCATTTGACTGACTTGTGCTAAATAAATCGCCTTTTGGTTTAAAGATACACGGTTTCCTGTCTCAACCTTTTTATGCTACTACCCAACGAGCCGGGCGTAACATAAATTGGGGGCTCATCCGGGATAGATTTTTCCCCCCCTTATTCTGCGTGGAGTGCGTGGCTCACTGATTCAGTTTTGGTCCCTGACCTCCGTATACTCCAGGTAGGAAGCAGTGGCTCAGCTGGATCCCCAGATCCTTCCATCGAGCACTGGTTTGTTGTTTTGCGTTTTTTGTTTGTTGCGTGTTTGAATTTGCTTTCGTCGTGGAAACAATCCTGGGCGGGTATTGTTAAAAACTCGTCAGGGGTACGTGAGTACGGCTGCACTCATTAGAGAACAGTGCACTCCTAGCTCGGCAGGTTTCTGAAGCGACAGGTTCAGGAAAAGAATAGTTAAGACAGGGCTGGAGTGTATGGACGAACGTGATACCGTAAATTGTGTGTGATTTTGTGTGATAGACGGTTAGGTGAGCGATTGGGCATTAAATATATGAGCAGTGGCTCGTTAAGTGTTGACTTCAGGTGATCTGAAGAATCACCGGTTTAACTAGTATAATTAAAGGAGTTTGTTAGTAAGGTATCGCCGTGGGAGCGTTCAAACAAAGCTCCGTTTAACAAGCAACAGGTTATTGGGATAAACTGTCTGCTCGCATTTGCTGACGTGTGCTTTGGCCCTGTGTTGGGCTGTTAAGGAAAGCTGTTAAACTAGGGTGTTTACAGTTAGGTAGTTCCATCGATTACGTTCGCTGTTTAAAGCAGTTAATAAATACTATAAGAGAACCGCTGATAGTACGGAGATTCGTGCGCAGGTAGCGTTGTGTAAGAGACTGGGCCGTTGTGACAATCTCAGTTTTCTTGAATAGGTTTGTGGTAGATTGGGGACGCTTAGTTTTCTCACTATCCTTTGCTTCGCTGCTGGTCAATAGGACAATCTCCTGCTGTAATTGAAAGGGTGAATTCCCTCTTTCTCTCTTATATTAAAGTTTGATGGTGTGTGATTAAAGCCAGTTTTTTGTGGGAAAAATAACTGGCTAAAGTGAGGTGTAACTAAGTTTGCATCTGCAAGTTGTTTTGATAGAGGCCTGTGTGGAAATTTGTGTAGGGTCTATTGTTGTGAGACTGCCTAAATACACTGGGGTCTGTAGTGCCCTGTTTATTGTTGTTGTTTTAAATATGTCTTTTAATATGGATGAGTTTGCTAAGCAGCCCTCTGAGGAGGTGTTAAAACAATACACAAAAGAACACCTATTGCGAATAGCAGAGCATTATGACATTGAACTGTCAAGCCAAGTTAAAAGAATGAAGGCGACGGTATATGAAGCCGTTAAGAACTTTTTAATTGACAGTGAGCTACTGGCAGCAAAAACAGAGGATCCAGTTTCACCCTCGCTCTCTGAAACACCTAGAGCTGATAGTGAAGGAGTCACGTCCAAAGAAAAAGAGTTTAGCAAAGAATTGGCCCTGAGAAAGCTGGAGCTGGAGTATGAAGACATTGAGCTGCAGAGGCAGTTCGACAATGCTGAGCGGCAGAGGCAGTTCGAACTCCGCCGGCTAGAGTTAGAACTTGCAGAAAAAGGGATTAAAAGTCCAACCACTTCCGGTGAACAGTCACCGCCTCACCTAACAGAAAGGGACATAAGTAGGTACATCAGGATGGTACCACCCTTCTCTGAGAGGGATGTAGATAAATACTTCCCTCATTTTGAGAGGGTAGCTACCTCCCTGAGATGGCCCCAAGAGATCTGGACCACACTACTACAGTGTGTTTTGGTAGGCAAGGCTCAAGAGATTTATGCCTCTGTGGCGGTTGAGGTGGTGAAAACTGCAATTCTGAGGGCTTATGAGCTAGTTCCCGAGGCGTATAGGCAGCGTTTTCAGCAGTATAAGAAGTGGGAAAAACACACCTACGTGGAGTTTGCTCGCGAGAAAGAGCACTTGTTTGGCCGGTGGTGCACCTCTCAGAAAATAGACTCTCTGGAATTACTCAGGGAGCTCATCCTCCTGGAGGAGTTTAAGAACTGCGTCCCTGAGGTAATTGCCACTCACATCAACGAGCAGAAGGTTAGCACACTGGCTCAAGCAGCTGTGCTGGCGGATGAGTTCGCTTTAACACACTGAAACATGCAGCCCACCAGATCCGGAGACAACTTTAGAAACAGGGCTCCCTACCAGGGTAAACCTAGGCCTGTTGTGGCAGGGCCTAACCCTGCGTCTCCCCACAGGAGTCCCTATGCGGCGTCTGGCGGAAAATCGGACGTCGTATGTTTCTTTTGCAGAAAACCAGGTCGCAAGATCTCGGACTGTCAGGTTTACAAAAGGGGCCAGTTTAAGACTACAGGTTTAGTGCCGCTATCACAGAGCAGGTCTCATGGGGACTGTGGGGTCGCATATGACTGTTCTGATGAGAGGGTTTGTAGTAGAGGGAAGACTGTCTACTCTCCCTTTATAACCGTAGGGGCAGTGTCTTTGCCAGGAACAGGATGTGCCGGTGAATATTCTGCGAGATACAGGGGCTGCTCAGTCCTTCCTGTTGGAGGGAGTGCTGCCTCTCTTGGCACGGACTGCCTTGGGAACTCATGTGCTAGTGAGAGGTATTGAGATGGGTTTCCTAAAGGTACCATTGCATAGGGTGCAGTTCTCTTCTCACCTTGTTACAGGTAGCGTAGTAGTTGCTGTACGCTCGTCTCTGCCTGTGCCTGGCGTTGAGTTCATCCTAGGTAATGATTTAGCTGGGGGAAATGTCTGGGGGCCCACTAGGGCTGCACCACCCCCTGTAGTAGTTAACGCTCCAATGGTGTCTGACACGCCAGACGAGTGCGTAAAGAAATTCCCTCATGTTTTCCCCGCTTGCGCTGTAACGAGAGCAAGAGCTAAACAGCTACGGGAAACTGAAGCACAAGAGGGTTTGGGTTGTTCTCTTGAGGCGGACAGTCTGGCTGCAAAAGAGAAGGTGGCTCCTCTAGTCGACAGCCAAACTGTAAGCCTGCGAGAAGATGTCTGTGATGACGAAAATGTTTTAGTGGTGACTGAGCCTAGCCCAGTCGAGTTGACCCATAGGGAACCTACAAGTGGAGTCTCAGACTTGGTGGGGTCAGAAACTGATCTGGGGGGTATAAAGTCCTTATTGAACCTTTTTCAGGTCTCCCGTGAAGATCTCGTCACGGAACAAAGAACAGATAAGGGCCTGGAGAAGTTGTGGGCTGTAGTGGTGCCTGAGGAAGATGGCAAGGGTCAGACTTCCTGTTACTACATAACAGAGGGGTTGTTGTGTCGAAAGTGGACAGTAACAAGGGATGATTTTACAAGTGTAGTGACGCAGATAGTAGTCCCTCTTAAGTTTCAGAAGGCTGTGCTAGAGCTCTCTCATAGACACATGGGCATCAGAAAAACATATGATCGTGTTGCACGTAGGTTCTTTTGGCCTGGGTTGAAGCGAGATATCTCGAGATACATCAGAGAGTGTCATACCTGTCAAATGACTGGAAAACCAAGCCAAAAGATACCTATGGCCCCATTACACCCTATTCCCGCTGTGTCCGCACCTTTTGAATACCTGCTGGTGGACTGTGTAGGGCCACTGCCTCGTTCCCGAGCTGGGCACAGCTATCTACTGACAATTATGTGTCAGTCCACTCGCTACCCCTGTGCCTACCCTCTCAGGTCCATCACTGCTCGCTCTGTTCTTAAGGCGTTAACAGACTTTATGTCCACATTTGGCATTCCTCGAGTCATTCAATCAGACCAGGGGACAAACTTCATGTCCAAGCTGTTCGCTAGGGCGTTGCGCCAGCTTAGAGCGAAACACAACATCTCCAGTGCATATCACCCACAGAGTCAGGGGGCTCTGGAACGGTTCCATCAGACCCTTAAGTCATTGTTAAGGTCTTATTGTGTTGAACTTTTCAGTGACTGGGAAGAGGGTCTCCCATGGCTACTGTTGGCCATCCGTGAGGTCGCTCAGGAGAGCATTGGTTTTAGTCCCAATGAGCTGGTGTTTAGCCATACTGTTCGAGGTCCTACCGCAGTGTTGGCTGATGATTGGAGCTCTAAGAACCCTCCTGCAAATGTGCTAGATTACGTGAGTGGTTTCAGGTACCGCCTCTATCAGGCCCGTGCGGCAGCAAGAAAAGTGCTAGCGAAATCACAGTGCAAGATGCAGCGCCTGCAACGGAGCGGTACTTTGAAAAAGGGGACAAGGTTCTAGCCCTGTTGCCCATCATACATAGTCCATTCCAAGCCCGCTTCGCTGGTTCCTACACGATTTTAAAATGTATTTCGGGCCACAACTGTTTGATCGCTACTCCAGACCGGAAGAAGAAGATGCAGGTTTGCCATGTAAACCTACTCAAGGCTTACTTTTCGCCTGTACCTGTTGGGTTAGTAACTCCTCCTGTGTGCCCTCCCTCTCAGAGGAGCTCTCTGGTGTCACCTCTAGGGGAAAAGGGGAGTGAGGCTACTACCGATTTTGATGAAGATGTGACCGCGCCCTCTTGGGAAGTCACTGAGGGACGGTTAAGGAACTCTGAGATGCGAGCAGAATTACACTAGCATCTGTCTCATCTGTCAGAGAGTGAACGAGCTGATGTGGTTGAACTGATTAACGCTTTCCCATCTCTTTTCGCAGATGTACCAAGCTGTACCACGGTGGTTGAGCATGACATTGATGTCGGCTCAGCTATGCCTATAAAACAACATCCCTATCGGGTGAATCCCACCAAACGGGCTATACTTTGTCAGGAGGTGGACTACCTATTAGAACATGATTTGGCTGAGCCCAGTTTTAGTTCATGGAGCTCTCCTTGCATTTTGGTTGGTAAGCCGGATGGGACGTACAGGTTCTGTACAGACTTTAGAAAGCTCAATTCAGTCACAAAACCTGACTGTTTCCCTCTTCCCCGCGTGGATGACTGCGTTGATCGTGTCGGAGCGGCTAGGTATGTAAGTAAGTTTGATCTTTTGACGGGGTATTGGCAGGTGCCTTTGACTCCTCGTGCACGGGAGTTGTCTGCATTTGTTACACCAGATAATTTCCTGCAGTACAAAGTAATGCCTTTTGGCGTAAGAAATGCGCCTGCCACCTTCCAGCGCCTCATCAATCATGTCCTTTCAGGATTGACTGGGTGTGACGCATATCTCGATGATGTGGTAGTGTTTAGTTCCACCTGGCCAGAACATCTGGGCCAAATCAGAGAGTTGTTCGAGCGCCTCGCCAAGGCCAACCTGACTGTTAATCTCGCAAAGTGTGAGTTTGCGAAGGCAACAGTCACCTACTTGGGTAAGGTGGTTGGTCAGGGCCAAGTCCGTCCTGTTGGGGCAAAAGTTGAGGCCATTTGTAATTTTCCAGCGCCTTCCAATCGCCGGGGGTTGCGGCGTTTCCTTGGAATGGTAGGCTACTATCGAGGGTTTTGTGAGAATTTTGCAACGGTGGTTGCACCATTGACTAACCTCCTTAGTATCAAGGTCCCTTTTCACTGGACGGAAGCCTCCCAACAAGCGTTTGAGGCTGCCAAGGCTCTGCTGTCCAGCGCCCCTGTTTTGGCTGCCCCGGCATTTGAAAAACCGTTCAAATTGGCTGCTGATGTCAGTGATTGTGGCGCGGGTGCTGTCCTTCTACAGGTGGGTTCAGATGGTGTCGATCATCCGATTTATTATTTTTCCAGAAAGTTCAATCGACATCAAATGGTTTACTCAACTATAGAGAAGGAGGCACTAGCACTTGTTTGGGCGGTACAGTTTGATGTTTATTTGAGTTCTGCTTCTGTTCCTATTACTGTGTACACTGACCATAACCCTTTGGTCTTCATTGACAGAATGCGGACTTCCAACCAGCGGATTATGCGCTGGAGTCTGATCCTCCAGCCTTATTCCCTAAAAATAGAACACATTAAGGGGATAGACAATGTTATTGCAGACGCTCTTTCGAGAGTTTGGTCGATTTAGTTCTGTGGCTTGATCTCTTCTCTGTGCCTTCAGTTTTCCAAGGACCGAGGACGGAAGCGCCCCGAGATGGGACGGGGTCACAGGGCTCTTTTTTTGTTCTCTCTTTTTCAGGTTTCCTGGGAGGAACCTTCTTGGGGAAGGAGGTGTTACGACCCCCTGTGCCCGTGCGCACCTTGTCTGCAGTCCTCATCCTGGCCAGGTGGAGGCAGCAGGCTAAGGATCTACCAACTTCCAATCAGCACTGATTATCCACACCTGGCGCCAGATGTGGATACTTAAAGACTGTCACAGCCAATGGAAGACCCTCTCAGCTTCCGCCATTCAAACACACACACCTTTTGACAAACGCATCCACACGCATCCCCGCATAGACAAAACCCCTAGACTTTCCGTTTGACTGACTTGTGCTAAATAAATCGCCTTTTGGTTTAAAGATACACGGTTTTCTGTCTCAACCTTTTTATGCTACTGCCCAACGAGCCGGGCGTAACACATGTTACATTACCTTTTATGGCCTTCAACTGCACACACTCACACACACGCACGCCCGCACGAACGCCCGCACGCACACACACACCAACACACACACACACACACACACACACAACCCCCCCCCCAAACCTCTACACAAATATGCCCAAATTAAAACATGTATTCATAATACTTCTGAATATTAATGCTGGGTGTTTGCCACCAGGAAATCTCAGCGCTAGATAATACATGGCATATAAATGATACATTCAGTCAGACAGCACACAAATGCACACACACACACACATTATACATCAGCCATCAACACACACACACACACACACAGCATTCACTACATGCTTGAGCATTGGCTCTGGTGTTTGACCCGGTAAAATATTAATATTGTGTTCTAAAAATAAAATGGGGAAGTGTTTCTTAATGAGGGAGAGATGGGGATTTTCTGCAGACTAATACTATGCTGCGTCACTCAGCTTCTCTGTGTGTGTGTGAGTGAGAGAGTGTGTGCCTTTAAATGCATGTCAGCATATACGTGTGTGTTTAAAGGAGTATATGAATGTGTGTTGTGTATGTGTGTTTTTAATGTGTGTGTGTGTGTTGTGTTTGTGTGTGGGTGTGTATGTGTGTCAGTGTATGTGTGTTTTTTAGTGTGTGTGTGTTGTGCTTACACTCACCAAAACACACACTCACTCACATCCAGGAGAAGGTCCAGTGTGTATGTGTGTGTGTGTGTGTGAGAGAGAGAATGGCATTTGAGTGCATGTCAGCATATGTGTGTGTGTTTGAAAGTGTATATGAATGTGTGTCGTGTATGTGTGTATGTGTATGTGTGTGAGAGTGCATTTGAATCCATGTCAGCGTGTGTGTGTGTTTTAAGGTTGTGACGAACCCCTTTGGGTTTGTCTGCTCTGCCTGTTTTGTCGGTATGATTGTGGGTAAATTGGTTGATTGTGTGTGCAGGCTGTGGTTAATTCTCTCTCCTTCCAGGTGCCAGCCAACCACCTGGGGGGGCGTGTCCCTGACCTATAAAGAAACCGGCAATTCCTGCATTCGGGAGAGTCGGGAGCATGAGAGAAAGAGAGCAAGATGGCAACCTGTTGACTGCATGTACTGCGAGAGCAGACTTTGATTGCATGCATTGGCTCTTTGTGACAACTTGTACTTTTTATTGGAACTTTGTTCCGGTGTGGTAATTTGAACTTTGATGATTAAACCTTTGTGTTTTTGGTAAATTGTTGTTTTTTTCAGTTCTTGTAACAAGGCCAAGAGCCAGCTTTGTTACAAGTGGGGGCTCGTCAAAAACTACTAACTTTGTATTCGTGGCTTGAAGTTTTTGTTTGATTCAGCATGCATTTGGCGTGAGCCTAAAAACTTTGTTAGTTTTGTGTGTGCATCGCCGAAACTTCTGGGTAAGTAGCCACGTTATTCTGTTTCTCAAACATTTCCCTGTTAGGGTCAGACCGGTTTGATTTTGCGGGTTAATGTTACTTTATGTGTTTCATGTTTTGATAACGTCTTTGCAGTCACGGGGTATGTGGTAAGAGCGGTTGTCTCGGGGGCACATTCCAGGGTTCAGTTTGTTTCAGTCTGAGACTTTCTGGACCGCTGGGCTTTGTTGCGTGCTTAAGTACCCGCCACGGTACCCGTGGGAAGAAGGGTCTACGAGTCAGTTAAATTGGGTTTTCTTTAGCGGGAATTTGTTTTCTTTAGAATTGCTGGCTACTACTGATTGTTTATTGGCTCATATGTTGGCTAAAGCAGACATGACTACTGAGGTCAATACGTTTGTTGCAAATTCCAGTGATTTTGTTTGGTAGTCCTAAACTTTTTAAGGGGGGAGGGGGTGTTTCGGTGTTCGTGGGGGAAAAAATAAACATGACGGCAGCTTTTGAGTATAGATAGAGGTTTGTGGCTCAGCACTGGCTTGGACTGTCTGCTGCCTCCATTTGTGTAAAAACCATGCAGATCTGTGGAGGTGCTCAACGGCTTCATCACTTTGTTCCCTTTCTCTTCAAAAGAGATGTTTTATATAATGAAGGTTGTTTGTATGATTGTTGTTGTCCTATATAAATTGTATTTCTGCTGTTATGTCCTAATCATTGTGCTCACATGTTGATTGCCAAGGGTGGTCTGTGAGCGTATTAATGTAGAGGTTAGATCGGTCATCGCTTGGATGTAAAGGTTAGATCTCTCATCACAGGTGGTTCTGGAAGAGCAACAGTCCAATTTGACAATATAATTTGACTCCGCCTTCTATTCCGTCACCACACTATGAGCCAACGTTTGTATTTGATATACTTGTGTTGTAACTAAAAGATGTCCTGTCTGTCCTAACTGTGTTGTCTTTAGCCTCCCAGGGCCTGGGATTCGCTGACGCTTCACGAGACACTTTGGTTGTTGGGTTAGAGGCATAAGTATTTAGTGTTCACAAGTCACTGTATTAGATAGGTTGGCACATGGTAATTTACTACTTGGGACTCACTGGTGAGGGTAGTGGTAATGGTAATGGTGATGATGACAGTGTTGGTGATAATGATTGTTTGGATAGCTATGATGATTGGAATTAATTGATTGATTGATTGAATATGTGTAGATTTAATGGGACCTTTGTATTGTCTTTGACTTTGTAAGGGGGAGGGTGTGACGAACCCCTTTGGGTTCGTCTGCTCTGCCTGTTTTGTCGGTATGATTGTGGGTAAATTGGTTGATTGTGTGTGCAGGCTGTGGTTAATTCTCTCTCCCTTCAGGTGCCAGCCAACCACCTGGGGGGGCGTGTCCCTGACCTATAAAGAAACCGGCAATTCCTGCATTCGGGAGCATGAGAGAAAGAGAGCAAGATGGCAACCTGTTGACTGCATGTACTGCGAGAGCAGACTTCGATTGCATGCATTGGCTCTTTGTGACAACTTGTATTTTTTATTGGAACTTTGAGTGAATTGGACCGGTGTGGTAATTTGAACTTTGATGATTTAAACCTTTTGTGTTTTTGGTAAATTGTTGTTTTTTCAGTTCTTGTAACAAGGCCAAGAGCCAGCTTTGTTACAAGGTGTATATGTGTGTGTGTGTGTGTGTGTGTGTGTGTGTGTGTGAAGGTCTATACGAATGTGTGTAAGTGAAGGGTGTTTTTTAGTGTGCGTGTGTTGTGCTTTCACTCACCAAAACAGACTCACTCACATCCAGGAGAAGGTCTGACTTGTGTGTGTGTGATTGGTCTGAAATCTTAAGTCTTTATAAGTCACACCATGAGACACACACACACACACACACACCTTTTAATTTGTCTCTTGATAGAAGGAGTATGCCTCACTTCAAATGTCAGGCTTGTTCTGGGATAACAGAGCCATGGGGCCTGACCCGACACACACACACACACACACACACACACACACACACCACACACCACACACCACACACACACACACAGCGTTCTCCTTCCACAGAGGTATTTATGCATAGAGCCAACAAAGGGCAACACCTCCTGCTGCTGGTTAACCTCAGCCTGACCCGTACTGCTGCACTAGTGTGAAGGGTGTGTGGGAGGTGTCTCATCAAGTATGTGTGTGTGTGTGTGTTTGTGTGTGTGTGTGTGTGTATGACTGTGTAAAGTGCTTGTTAATTCATCCCGTCATGCTATTTAGCAAGGCTACTTGTACATGAAGAGCTTATTCATGGCTGAGCAGTCGTTACACAACAAAACACACACACACACACACAAACAACCACACACACACACACACACACACATTTTTAAATTATTTATTTGAATCCACCAATCATATTCTTACAGAAAGGATTCAAACATTTCTCAGAGGTTGAATACAGCTTAGTGACTCATGGGTACAAGAAACATCTCCTACGCCAAACAGCAAGACTACCTATAACAGCTGATACAGAGCAGAACTTGACTAGTTGTTTGGATTGTCTCTTACTAAGTCCTGCCAGTCGTAGCCCACCGACGGAAAGCTTATGGAAATGCCCCAGACTTCCAAATATCAATACTACACGCTTACATGTATAGCCTAGGTCTCTTTTCTTAGCAACAATGGGCTGATATTTGGTCAGTTTGTCAAGGAAGGCTATGTCCATGTAGAGGTCATCCTGGCTACCTCCAGGATTATTACCTCCCTTTTAACCTTGTCCAAGAAAAAGACATCAGGGGTGTTGGGGATGTTGCAGAACACATCATCAGAGCTGCCAAACCAATCCGGTATTATACGGGAGTGTTTGTACAATGACACATTTGGGGGGAATACTCCCTTAACAGTACTAGCAATGAGGCCGACAATGCGGTCGTGGCGTGCAGTATAAAGTCCTTTGTACTTATTACAGCCATTGACAATATGAGCAATGGATTCTAAAAGTTGGATGGGATTGGAGTGCATTATGCAGTGTGGATGATGGTTGTTAGGGTACCACAATGCCAGGTTGTACTTAGTTGGCAACACCTGTAGTCTAGCTTTAACAGTAAAGCAGAGGATGTCCTCTCCAACAGCAGCATTCCTGTACACTGTATGTGAGACGGAGTGGTCAGCAAAGTCAAGGCATGCCAACTTCCCCTGCAGTCTCAGTCCAGTCCAATGTTGTTTTGCCTCTGCCTGTTTAATGTTCAGGAGGGACTTTCTTGCTGTTGTGTTGTTGAGTGTTTGTTGTCCCATTGTGGTACACAGTAGCCTCCACATTAACAGCTGGGTCTGTGACAACTGCATCAGATGCGTCTGGTGCAGGGTGTACATTTTCTTTTCCCATCTCAGTCGAACTGCCGCTCTGTTGCACAGGTCATTGAGGTCCGGCCAGTCTTACCGAACACCATAGCCTGCAGCTTGGGTGTCCAGCTTGCCATTACTTTTCCTCCTGAAGCCCAGGAAGTTATCCTGGCCAACATCTGCCAAGGGGACCTATCCCTCTTGAGGTCCAGTAGGAGGGAGGCTCTGGCTAGCTCTCGAACGGCAGCATCGTCATTGTTAAGCATCCTGATTAAGTGTGTCAGCCTTGTAGTGGTGTAGGTCCACTCCACATCAGGGACACCGAGCCCCCCCTCTTTGTGTGAGAGGAAGAGTATATCCCGAGTGGAGTGAGTGTTCAGTCCCAGCCATCTCCTGACTGCTTCGACTGTTTTATTGTTCATGTCGACTGTTTTATTGTTCACACACACACACACACACACACACACACACACACACACACACACACACACAACCACACACACACAACCACACACACACACCCACACACAGACACCCACACAACCACACCCACACAACCACACACACACACACACACACACACACACACACACACACACACACACACACACACACACACACACACATATACACACACACAGCACAGGCCCAGGATAACCCTGAGGAGAGCCAGGACCTGTTTACATGTTTACATGTTTGCTTTGTTTGTTGTGTTTTTTTGTCACTCCGGGGGGTTTCACGCAGCTCTGTGGCACCAGTTCTCTCACACCAGTCTGAGGTGCCCTCTATACGAAGTCTAGATTCACCGATTCACCATTTTTCACACGAATCAAAGCTTTTAATTTCGTAAGGACGGAGCCTGGTAACGAGAGATTTGCGTGAAGACCGAGCCACCAGATTGTGTTGAAGGGCTGTAGTACATACCCCACGCCTGTGGGTGGCACTTTAGCGCTGCTACAGACAACTGAAAAAACATGAAAAACGTAGAAGAAAAGACTGAACAGCACACGGTAAAGGAGCACAGCACACGGATAAACACATTACACAAGATATTCAAGCTCCAATTAGCAACATTATATTATGGTGGTTAATAAAATCAGTGGTCAGACGAAAGGTTATGCGAAAATGAATTCTATTTTCTATTGATAATAAAGAGTTTGGAACAGTGCAACATGACAATGACATGTCTGTCATCCCATTTCCCATGAGGCTTTGCTCCGACCATTTTACATCAATTTATGAATAAAAAAGCAAATTAAATCACTGGCCAATTTATATTTGTGGTCATGAAAGTTATGTATCGTCTGAATAAAAATAATTAGATCAAGATAGGAGGCTAATCAAAAATCAGTAGGCTGGAATAATGAGAGTGAGTTCCAGCCACACCATGAGTTAGATGTAAAGCGACAACAAGTGTTGTATATATTGGTTTGGAGATCGTGTGTGGATCACGTGGGACAATGACGTCATCAGGTTGCGTGAATCCGTGCATACAAACACCAGCCCCCGTACCGATTCAAACCTACTCACTTTCTACCTCCGATTTGGATCGTTGCGGATACCGTGAGCGGATAGAGAGTGTTCGTCTAAATGATAGGGCTATCTGTATTCTGAACTTTACGGATGCAGACAAACTAGACTTCGTCTGTACATGGCCTGACACTCTCTGTGTCTGTGTCTGTGTCTGTGTCTGAGTCTGTGTCTGTGTCTGTGTCTGTGTCTGTGTCTGTGTCTGTGTCTGGTGGCTGTGTCTGCTGGCTGTGTCTGGTGGCTGTAAGACTGGAGTGGATGAAGTGTTTGTGCTGCCCTGATGTGTGTGTGTGTGTGTGTGTGTGTGTGTGTGTGTGTGTGTGTGTGTGTGGTGGCTGTAGGACTGGAGTGGATGGAGTGTGTGTGAATGAGGAATCACAAGTCCCCGTTGCTGACCTCAGCGTTCCTGCAGCCTGATCAATGTCCAGCAGGACCCACACACAGACAAACACACACACACACACACACACACACACACACACACACAAACACACACACACACACACACTCACACCTAAATCGACAGCAAGCTTGTGAGGGATCACGTCTCTGTCATGGCCCGACACACTCTGATGGGCCTGTGATAATTCTATTGATCTCAGAGAGGCAGTGGCCCAGTATGCACACACACACATACGCACACACACACACTTCCTTAGTGTCGGATCAGACCAGGGTAGAACCTCTTCAGGGTGTCTGGAGGAGAAAGAGGAGGAGAGAGGAGGTGTCTGGAGGAGAGAGGAGAAGAGAGGAGAGAGGAGGTGTCTGGAGAAGAGAGGAGTAGGAGAGGAGGTGTCAGGAAGAAAAAGAGGAGGAGAGAAGATGTGTCTGGAGGAGAGATGAGAAGAGAGGAGGTGTCTGGATGAGGAGAGGAGGAGAGAGGAGAGAGGAGGTGTCTGGAGGAGAAAGAGGAGAAAAAAGATGAGGTGTCTGGAGGAGGAGAGGAGGAGAGAGGAGAGAGGAGGTGTCTGGAGGAGAGAGGAGAAGAGAGGATGTGTCTTGAGGAGAAAGAGGAGGAGAGATGAGGTGTCTGGAGGAG
>NC_137922.1:27875993-27878493 GCF_963457725.1 Sprattus sprattus | reverse complement strand
AATAGACTGTGTTACCGCCACACACCTGTATAAACTCAGTCCCAACACAGAACAACGACATGCAATAAGAACAGTAAGGAACAGGTACATCGTTAGTGCATCATAACACATAGAAAAGTATATGCGCCCGCCGCACGGCATTATGGGGCGACTATGCCGGCATGTTACAGCCTATGTATTATCATTGTTTGTTAAATTTAGCTTTGTGGCGAAATGTATTTTTTCGCTTCAATGTCGTTAAAAGAATACGTTACTTTGCGCATAGGCCTATTTGATATTGTTGGAGGAATTTTGATTTGTAATTAGTTGCAGCAGACAAGGCGCTGTCGAGCGGCTGTTCCCATAAATCCATGTACATGTTCGTCATTCACAATAATGTTTGATAACCCCCTGAAGAAGTTGTGTTACAGTTTTTATCCATTGCTTTGGGCAATTTCACGAAACAGAAATTACATTCTCAAAACAACACGTGCAAACTTCCAAACCACTGGGCCCTTGTTCAAAACCGATTGGCATTTCTCATTCCTTTAATCAAATTGCAATTGTTTTAGAAACTCCTTGCAAATGACAAGTACAATTGCCTACAGTTTGCACACATTTCAAATGATTTGGCACATCTGTGCAAATGGTTAGGTACAATTGCCTTCAGTTAGCCCAATTACCAATTGAATACATCTTGCTGGTCTAAACTGACTGTTGCTTCTCAGTCAAGTGGTTGTTCGCTGCAAAACATGTTGGCATAATTTCCTTCTGTACATCATCACCTGCAGAATAGTTCACTCCACTGTCACAATCGTTCAGGCACATAATACCATGAAAAACATCGTGGTATATACTGTAATATGGATCTCTTGGATCATCGGCTTCATTTTTTCAGGTGCAACTAGAACTTTACTAATCTAGGGGGAGTTTCTCACATCCAATCACCAATCACTCAGTAATTTTAGTTAGCTGACAGGTGCTATCCAGGAGTATAAATGCTTCCATCAAACATCTAGGGCTTGACAAAGTTCAGTACAGTTGAGAAGTATGAACATGGAAGCACCAAACGAGCAAGGGCAACTGCCTCACAATGTGTGCTGTGATATCCGAAAACGGGGTAGTCACCCACATTCCAAGTATCGGCCCATACAACACCTAGAAGCTCCTGGTGTTCTTAGACCGCCTTTACGTTGATCTTATCCCTCTACATGAGGGGGGTTTGGTAGGGCCTCACTTGCCGACATATGTGATTGTGTGGGACAATGTCAACTTTCACCGTGGCCCGCTCATCAGGCCGTGGCTCGCTGCCCATCAAAGGATGGTGATGGTGCTCCTAGCCCCTTACTCCCCATTTCTAAATCCTATTGAGGAGTTTTTTTCAGCTTGGAGGTGGAGGGTCTACGAGCATCGGGCTCTAAATCAGAGGTCCCTCCTCTAAGCAATGGATGCTGCTTGTGAGGATTTAACGGCTGATCATTGCAGGGGATGGTTGTGGCATGCACTCCGATTCTTCCCACGTTGCATTGCAAGGGAGAACATAAGATGCGATGTAGATGAGAATCTGTGGCCAGACAGACGTGAGCGTGAGGCTGAGCAGGAGAGAGAGGACGAAGACTGAAGACTTCCTTTCCTTCTGTATGTTTTTTTTACAGTAGTGTAGGCTATACTTAATTTTAGTTTTGATGCTCTTTTTGTTTGACAGTGTTTTTTGCTGTACACATTTTCTGTTTCTGTTTTGCAATTACATACTGTAACAATTTCCATCGCATGAGTCCAATACAGTTCGCCATGTGAAACCTTGTTGGCTCCTCTTGAATTTGTTTCTGTTTGATACACATAGCAGTGGCGGTCCGTCAGGGCCTTCAAGGCCTTCTCTGCTGGCCTAAACATCATCAGAAAATAAATGTAATAAAATAAATTTAATTTTAATATTTTCTTTTCATAAATATGTATTAAATGATTCCCCATAGTCCATTATCTTCATTTCATGCTTCCAGCGTTGTTCATTTATGTTAGAGCTTTCATCCAATCATATTTCCGCTATCATGTGTTGCCACGCTCCTTGAAATCTTCCCCGAGAACAGAAATCTTCCCTGAGGCCTTCAGAATTCACATTGAAGGCCCGTGTACATCTGATTGGCTATCACAACTTGCTGTTTCAGTTCATTTAAGTTGAATGAACTGAAACAGACAGTTGTGACAACCAATCAGATTTCGAGTTGGCGACACTGGGCCTTCTAGAAGGCCCGGAAGAGTTCTTTCCTCGCGTTGAACGTGACACGTAAACGTCCTTTGATTGGATACTGAGGCAGACCGGTGCAGTGCTTCAGTGCTCAGTTTAGCTGGCTAAAACGACGTACATCGGTTTCAATGCTTATTCTTCTAGTTGTTTCAATTGGTAAGACTAAATATAATTACATTAACCAACTCAAATAAATTAGTTTACACAAACTTGATAATTCCAGTTTTTGATACAATTACAACGCCATTTTCAAGACGGAACTTTCAAGAAAAACTG
>NC_137922.1:27863493-27865993 GCF_963457725.1 Sprattus sprattus | reverse complement strand
ACAAACACTTTGCAAGCCGTAATCAGCAACTATCCAGTAACAAGCGGTGCATTAGAGCTTGGCTTGTAGGATATCCTAATTCACAGCCCGTAATACAAGGCTACATGTACAACTGAAATAAAATGTGCTTCTCATAGGCTAACGTTAGCTCTCGCCTGCCAATGACAGTCCGCTGACTGAAAAGTTACGAGTTAAAGGATAAATTCACCCATTTCAACGTGTCTTTTGACGTAATTGGTCCTCACTAATGCTCACTAAAATATGATGACATTTCTGTCTAATCTGTCAGAGAAAGACTGTGGACAGTTAATTTCAAATTAAATTTAAATTTGTATTCAATATAATACATTGCTTCTATTAATGTTTCTTCTAAAAATGTGGATGTCACTGGCTGCCAGGTTTCTCAGCTGTTCGCAGTCCTCTTCTGAGACAGAGTGAGTATACATAAGTGGTGTCATAATTTAGTGAGCATTAGTGAGGACCAATTGTATGAAGATAGGTTGAAAATGAGTAAAGTGGTCCTTTAATGTTGCCAGATGTTTAATTAATGTTTTATTTTTACAGATCAACAGGGTGACATCGCTCTACAGCTGCTGCCAGTGCTGCTCCCAACTGTGACATACAAAGTTGGGAGAAAAGTGTACCGCCCCAGCAAGCTGGAGGTTCACCGGGCCTTCATTGACATTCAGCCGGTGAGTAAAGACAGTGCTTTTATTTGGCTGCAGACCCCCATCTTACAAGGTTTTGTAGAGACCCAAAGAGAAGTCTTACAGTATATTAAATCTTTTCAAAATTATTCCAAATTGTTTAGAATTTTTCAAGATTTGTCAATATTTTTTGAAAGTCAACTAGGCCTTCACATCATGACACGATCTGAGTGTACAGATCTCTCATTTTCAAATAAGCTAAGAGTAATTATTATTATTGGACTCAGACTCCAGATAAAGTGTCTGGTACAGCACTGTGCATTACCTGTGGAGTTGAACCTAACCTGTCGTATGAACTTATTGTTGAATCTTGTTTTTTTTCTTCTCTTTTTTCTTTTCAGCCTGGAACAAACATAGTGCAATACCTGGCGTCCACAAGCAGCTGCACACCGCATGTCCTCATGCTGGGGGAGGAGCATCGGTGTTCCCAGGCCTTTGTGGTCATTAATGGAATGGGCTCGGAGCACCCATCTCTGTTGGGTGCGGTGGATGGGTGCTTTACAGCTTTTTTTGTACTAGATGTGAACTACCCGAAACCGTGTGCCCAGGTTTGGGAGTTTATTCAGACTGGCATATTTGCGATCCCTGGTCATGAATCCAATTCTGTGAAGCTGATGAGGTCTCAACTTGCAGCGATGGAGTCATCCAACACCCCAGCTAGTTAAGCTGCAAGTTGAGACCTCATCAGCTTCATGCTGTTAGGCAGGTACCAAAAACTGTTGTTATTTGTTCCAGTTTAAACTGACTGGTTGATCGCTCTGGTTTTTACTGTTGTAATTTCTCTGTCACTTTGTTGTTTTTTGTTGGAGTGATTTACTTTCTCACTTTGTTGTTTTTTTCTTTGTCTTTTTTAATATTTAGGTGCATTTTTGTACATTGTGTAGCACTTAAATTGATGAATTGATGGATGAATGGATCAGAGATGTCCCAATAAAATAATGGACATTATGTACTTGTTTCGCTGAATAATTTCATAATTTCATGTTTAATAACAATTTCATTTTATATAAGGTTAATGTTCATTAATTAATGCTAATTTTGCTCTCAAAACATCATTTTTATTTTAACCCACTTCTTTGGTAACATTAACCCAACAACATGGCTGTGTTTTAGCCCATTTATTAGTTAAGATAACCCAACAACATGGTAACATTAACCCAACAACATGGCTGTGTTTTAGCCCATTTATTAGTTAAGATAACCCAACAACATGGTTCTATTTTAGCCCATTTATTGGATAACTTTAACCCAACAGCAGAGTTGTTTTTAACCCATTTTTGGGTCTCAACCCAACATGCTGGGTCAAGCCATAACCAAACCCTGTTGGGCTAGAATAACCCAGCGTTGGGCAGGTCCAACTTTGGACCAGCGTTGGGTTACACAAATAACCCAAATTGGGTTATTTTCAACCCAGCAGTTTTAAGAGTGTAACATGCTGTAATAACTCAGCTCAACCTGAGGACCACATGGTTAAATGTGTGCGTGTGTGTGTGTGTGGATATGTGTATTTATGTGTGTGTGTGTATGTGTATCAGAGGAGGTTCTTCCATTGAGGAAACGGAGGAAGAACCTCCCCAAACTTTTTGAGAATGTATTTTTGAAATTGAACTGACTAAACTCCTTTAAAAATGCAGTTTGATATCAGTATTTAATACTATGCATATTATAATTTGTTTCCCTGAGTTAAAATAACATTAGCACCCCCTATCGAAACAAGAAATTACTGCACGGAGGACGTCCTCCCTTTGGCTCCCATTGAAATTAATGGAATCTGTCTCCGATACTGGCGGTTC
>NC_137922.1:27843493-27855993 GCF_963457725.1 Sprattus sprattus | reverse complement strand
AGGGAAGCACACTATTGTTCTTCATAATTTTCTTTATTCCGCCCGTTTTTCTTGCATCGAATCAGGCCTCGCCCGTTCGAGGTACAGACGCCGTTCAAACACCGAAACGTCCGGCCCGATCCGGTGCAACCTGCTATATCTTTTCGTGGCAGTTCTCCTTGCCACTCCTTTTTTATTCCTCTTTTTCATCACCTTTTTTCCCCATAGACTTGCATGGCAGAACTCAGAATGGCAGAATTATGACATCATAATGGGGTCATTAAAACTAGCTTGCACCTGTGCTTCACTGACACCTGCGCCAAGGCTCCTCTAGTCTCTTTCCCTCTCCATTCAACTGTATAATTAGGAATATTAATTTACGAGCACATGGCTCTACAGTGGGCTCTACAGTGCGAGTATTTCACTCGCATATGCGCCTAAAAATAGGTACGTGCGCAATATTGTGAAGTAGAGCTAGAAATGGCTTTGCTAGCTCCCATACTTTCACGTTAGCCTCGGTAAACGTTTAGCTAGCTAACGTTAGCTAACTATGAGGTAGCATATCCTAGCTAAGTTATACTAGCTATCGATAGCTAACTAGTAAACTCATTGCAGTAGGGACTATAGGACAGGCTACGCACAACATTAATCAAGCAAAAAATAAATGAATATGTGACTGGTTTGAATAGCCTTGTCTATTTGGGCAATTCGTTAGCCTTGGTAAACGTTTAGCTAGCTAACGTTAGCTAACTATGAGGTAGCATTATCCTAGCTAAGTTATTATAGTTTGTCTATTTGGGCAATTGTTATTATCATTGACACCACTTTCAACTGTCAAAACTATCCGTCTAGCTAAATCTGTTGGTTATGACATTTCACAGCATTTCATATGGAGGATATGTGGTTGATTTAACTCTAAGGCCAGCTAGGCATAGTAGCCTAGTTGTATTGTGCCTAGGGTGACTAGACGTCCCGGTTTTGAGTTGCGTGTCCCGCGTCCCGACAAAAACCTGTCGGGACGCTAATATGTCCCGGTTTACACCAACCACTATGAAATCGTCCCGGTTGTCAGTGATTACATAGCCGATGTGGTCTTATTATAGCCTGATCATTAACTAAATCCATGTAGAAATACTAATAAAGCAAGCGTCCAGCGTATGATTTGAACAATGTGTGCGTGTGACAGTCAATCATAGTGGTCTGCGTCTGCAACCTGTGCAACCAGCGTTACAATGTATTTGTTTCTGCCTATTAACGTCTCTTCAAGACAGCCAGGATTATAGCCATGGAGTTTAGCTCAAAGTAAACGGTGCAAGGAGTGAAATTGTAAGTAGGCTACAGGTAGTTACAGAATGTGGCTGTATCTGTTATCTGTAGTTGTTAACGATTGTAACCTGCTCAAATGTAGGTTTACTTGAGGTAAATGTAAATATTGGAATGTAGTGGGCTATGGTAACACTAAGCCAGCTAGCTATTTTGTTAGTGTGAACGAGCAAATTCGAAATACAAGAAATAACTATCGACATCTCTCTATTCTTTGCATTAATATATTTCTCTAGTATTTCGAAACAATAATATCAGTCCCTACCTATAGAATGTTGTTGTTTATAATCAGTTATTAATGCTAGTGAATCTTAATTTGACATAATTTAAGTGACTGCATTGGGTGCCTTCCATTTCAGCCCATTATACAATATTTATCATTGATAATGAAGATTTATTTCAAATGGGCACCCCAAAAAATTGCCATCACATCATTTGAATTTTCCAAATCTAGACGTGATATTCTCATATATTTGAATGACAATTCTCATATATTTGAATGACAATTCTGTTAATCAAGTATTGCCTCAAATTATTATTTACATTGATTTAATTGGAATTCAGCTGTAGGCATGAGATCTGTATCTTGGAGACTAATTGCATCCACAATTACTGCAAGCTAGACTACTATGAAATAGACACAACACAGGAGGTCCCTGGGCCTGAGAAGGGAAGGGAAGGACTTTAATGTGGCTATAATATGGAATTTTAAAGGTGCCTAAAACTAGACTAAATTGTAATGAGTTTTCAGTCAGTGGAGCCAAAATATAATGGTTGAGCTTGGTTGCTTGCTAAAATATATTGGTTGAAAACAGAAAGGTGTATTCAGTGTCACTGCAGATGGTTACACTGGAAGGCTGGCAGATTCATCCTACAACCTGCATTCAACGTTGTACTGAACACAGAAAACACAGTACTATACAGATTTTGTTCTCAGATATCAGTCTGTGAGGCCCCTCAACAACATATGCGCACAACATACAGTGGGGAAAATAAGTATTTGAACCCCTTGCGATTTCACAAGTTTGGCCACTTGCAAAGAAATGTGTGATCTATAATTGTAATGGTAGGTGTATATTAACAGTGAGAAACAGAATATCAACAAAAAAATCCAGAAAAATGTATTTTATAACATTTATGACTTTATTTGCATTTGATGCAAAAAATAAGTATTTGAACCCCCAAAACTGACTGACAAAAATGACTTAGTACTTGATGGAATAACCCTTATTGGCAAGCACAGACGTCAGACGTTTCTTGTAGTTAGTCACCAGGTTTACAAACATCTCAGGAGGGATTTTGGTCCACTCCTCTTTCCAGATCCTCTCCAAATCTTTAAGGTTGTGTTTTCAATGGGAGGGAATGAGGGAATGAGGTTCAAGCCCAATATTCCACGTTACATGGCCCCATCCATAGTCCCCTTGATGTGGTGGAGTCGTCCTGTACCCTTGGCAGAGAAACAGCCCCAAAGCATAATGTTTCCACCGCCATGCTTGATGGTGGGTATGATGTACTCTTGGGGTCATATTCAGCATTCCCCCCCCTGTCAAACACGGCAAGTCGAGTTGATGCCAAAGAGCTTGATTTTGGTATCATCTGACCACATTCTGTCTCCCAATCCTCCCTAGAATCATTCAAGTGTGCAATGGTAAACTTCATATGGCCCTGTACATGCGCTTCCTTGAGCAGGGGGACCTTGCGAGTGCTGCAGTACTTAAAAAAATGACGGCGTGGTGTGTTGCCAATGGTTTTCTTGGTGACTTTGGTCCCAGCTGCCTTGAGATCATTCACAAGCTCCCCCTGTGTAGTTCTGGGGTTATTCTGCACCTTCCGAATGATCACTGATTCCGCACGAGGGGATATCTTGCATGGAGCCCCAGACCTAGAGCGGGTGACAGTTGTTTGGTGTTGCTTCCATTTATGAATAATCGCACCAATAGTTATCTGCTTCTCACCAAGCTGCTTGCCGGTGGTTTTTTAGCCCATTCCAGCCTTGTGCAGGTCTACAATCTTATCTCTGACGTCCTTGGACAGCTCTTTGGTCTTGCCCATATGGTGGTGAGGTTGAAGGTGTGAAGTATGATTCTTTGGACAGGTTTCTTTTATACAGGTCATCAGTTGAGATCAGGTATACCTTGTTAGACCTAATGAGGACTAATCTGTGTGCTTTTTGGGCACATAACTGGCCATTGGGAGCCAGGATTATAGCTGTTTGCTTGGGGGTTCAAATACTTATTTTTTGCATCAAATGCAAATAAAGTCATAAATCTTATAAAATGCAGTTTTCTGGATTTTTTTGTTGATATTCAGTTTCTCACTGTTAAAATACACCTACCATTACAATTCTAGATCACACATTTCTTTGCAAGTGGCAAAACTTGCGAAGTCGGCAGGGGTTCAAATACTTATTTTCCCCACTGTATGCTTGATGGCCGCAACAGAGCAAGCACACTCTCGCAGTTCGTTCACGAAACGCATTCTAGTTGACTTATACTATTCATTATAAGGACCAGGAAGAGTCAGTTTCGGTTGGTTTGTTTCAGCGTGCTATGTCTGTCTGTTCCGTGTTTTATGTTCATTGTGTAAGCCTGTGTGCGTCAATCTGTGTTGTCTTTGTTCTTAAAGTGGCCAGCCTTGACTATCAGTAGTGATTCAAACAGCACCATCTAGCCCATTGTCTAAATGTATCTAACCTTTGCCAGTTAGCAGGAGAGGAGAGAAGACTTTTAACAAAGCCTTCATCCTGGGTGTATGTTTAAGGTACATGGGAATACGATGCCTTTTCGGAAAAACATACATAAATCTATAGATACATTAGCTGGGCCCACAACAGGTTGGAATGCCCCTTTTAAGTAAAAGCAAATAAGCTTGCTGTTCAAATGATCTGTCGCTGTCTGATAGTAAAATCACGCCATTGAATATTGAGGAAGCAGATATCTGCTAACTCTCTGTGATGTGTGTTGCAAACATGTTGATTATCTTCTCGTGTATTTGTTTCCCCCCCGCGAGTCAGTCAACACGTGTTCTGAGCGCACAACTGTGCAAGCGCGCGCGCATGTGTGTGTGTGTGGGCTGGCCAGCCGATGAATGAATGGACTTCAATGCCACTCAATGAATGGAGTGAGAATATAACATGACATACTTTTGACCACTTTTGACTGTTTTGTTTATATGACTTTTGACTGCTTTGTTTATTGTCTGGTATATGACTTTTGACTGTTTTGTTTATTGTCTGGTATGATTTAAGTCTGACAATGCCTTGCTTTAGCTTGTATTTACTTTTCAAAGGTGATAGCTTCCAAGCTATCATATAGGGGATTTGAAGGCTTGTTGTGACTTATCTGCACTATTTTATGTTGTCTTTTGTTTGTCCCACCTGTATACCTTTCTATTTTATTTTGTCAAAGTCTTGTGCTATTTGTCTTTCCATTTTATTTTACCATGCCGTATGCCTTCACTCATGAAGTAGTCTCGCATCACCTCTTACCAAACACCCCTCCCCCTCCCCCATATCACAGTCAAATGCAAATGCTTGAATGTTCTCCAAACACCTCATGCTATTGTTGGTTTCTCATGTGAGACTTGATAAGTACCCGAAGCCAAGAATTTCAGGAACCTGAGATCACCCAATTCACTTCAATTCCGAGGGAAAGATTACAGTCATGGCCTGTCCAGCTCTCCTCAGAGATACACACTCAGCCTAAACAAAAGGACTATTGACAACCCTGTGACCACAATGGAAACCTGAACTCATCAACTGGCCATCCACGTGCTTGGTGTTCCTGATTCAGCACGTCTTGCCATGGTAGAGACTACCCACCCAGAAAACATGGCAGAAGGACTCTGCATGTGGGCTCTGGGTGTTTACAAGATAACTACTGATGGAACTGCAAAATAGATATTCCACTGTTAATTTGTATCATCCCTATCTGTAACATATTTCGATGTGTCCTGCCCTGATTGGCTTTTGCCTGGTTATTATTGTGTGAGCATATACAGTATATGCTCAATTGGGGGACTGATGGAACTGGAATTATTGTTATTAATATAGGTAAACATGTACTGCTCTGTATCTACAACTCACTCTAAATGTGTACTACGTCTGTCTCTCACTGAGATCCAATGCAAATGACATGTGACCCTCCCCCCCCCTCTTCCTGCTAGAGGCCTTGTGTCCTGGCATCCCCATCCCCCCATAGGTGACCCTCTCACTGTATTCCCCCCCCCCCCCCCCCCCTTCTCTCACCTAAAAGGGTGTGGCCCTTCCCCTCTCCCTTTGTACTGTAACCTGAATTGTATAAAATGGGATAGCATCCTGCTATCAGGTTAGACCTTTCTTGAAGCAACAGCTGAGAGGGGTCTCCATGCTGAAATACAACCTCCAGAAAACTGACTCTGCCTCCGGTCCATTCTTCAACCTTAGCGGGCTTATTAATATTCCATTAACTTCATTATAAAAATAGTCTTATTAAATGGCCACCACACCACATGGATTCACATATAATTACAGTATAGAACAAGGTACACTTGGTCATCTGCGTCTTATGAAAATTGCCTATCACAAGGTCTGTAATATACACAGATCACTTTGAAAACCTAATTTTTCTCCTCAATACCAAATGCATTTAAATGATCATCAAAAAAAATATTCGAGACTTTACAAATCAAAAGATAGGCATTGTTGTCTTTAACAATTATACTGTCAATCCTGTTGAACAAAGGCATCTCATTTTCAACTCCAGTAACCACATACATCCCAACTTGATACTCTGTGCCATAGTTTTTGACCCAGGAAGTGGTGGAAACTGATGACGCATCAAAAGCTTCATTCAGCACCTCTCCACCCTCTATACTGCTGACCAGGACTTCGGAGATCGGACCAAACTGTAATCTTTGAAAATAAAAGTTCTCGAAATGAAATGCCAACTGAGCCTGATGTTTCTTAACCAGAGTCTTAGCAATATTTTTAAAGTTTTTCACAGATTTCTTGAAGAAATTGTGTTTTCCTTCAAATCGCATGCACCAAATGTGTATGAGTGGTCCAATTCTTCTAATACAGCTTGGGTAGTGGATCATATGGTGATGTTTTGAAATGAGATTTTGCTCTGGGAAGATGGATTTAAAAAGTTTGTGATGTTCAAAAATTAAATGCTTCAAATAACAAGTCATACCATGAGTTACAGTTGGTGAAAACACAATGTTTACAATTTGAATTAAAAGGAGTAACAATTGCCAACAGGTATCCTCTCTTTGAACTAAATCTCCAAATATCAGCGGGACATTGCGTAGGAGGCACCAAGACTGGATAGCATTAAGTCCAAGATCTTTGCTGTTGTCATCCAGCTTAAGCCCACCTGGTCTGTTCTTTCTCTGTGTGTATCCATAATTAAAGCCAACAATTCTTTCAGACAATGAAATCAGGGATATTGAATTCTTGATCAAATACTGAAACACAAGCTTTAACTCATATTGCACCACTCCTTCTAACAGGTCATGCATTATGTCTACAGCGTAATTGTTTGATGAATGGAAAAACTGGAGGGAATTGAGTGGACAGTCTCGTTTGACACCAAATGTTGATTTCAAAGCAGGATTTTCCTGGATGACACGAACATGCTCAACATGAAGGTCTTTTGAACGTAGAGTTAGACCTGGGTGATCTTCACTGAAAACTGACTGGTATTCACTTTTATCAGTTAAACATAACCTGCAGCAGTATTTCGCACTGAATCATTCGACAAAACCAAAAAGTCCATGTAGAGCTAAATTGTCTCCTGTAACCTGAATCAAACTTCACAGTGAAGAACCCTCGCTCTAATTTCTTTTACCCAAGGAGTCTCTTTCACTTTGCCGACGTCGATGCCATTCACGGTGGTTTGGATGAAGATGAAGAAGCTGGACAGCGCATCATCATACGACACGGCAAAAGCATAATGTGCCTTGAAGAGCTCATCAAAGGCAGCAATTGGAGTCTGCATCCTGCAGGGAATGGCCTTCTGGTCCAGGATGACATAAAAATCCTGGATGCTGTTGCTTCTTTCTCGGACACCGAGAAGAAAGGGTTGTTTGGGGCCAGTTTCTTTAAGGAAGGTCTCCATGCTTGACCCCACCTGAGAGAGAGAGAGAGAGAGAGAGAGAGAGAGAGAGAGAGAATGTTTTACTCAAGTCATTTTAATTCATGTGCGACTGAATTCAGGGATCAGGGATGGATCTATCAATGTACAAAACATTCATTTATTTTTGTGTGATGAATAGAGGGATGACTTTTTTAAAACAATTAAAACTGCCCCCCCCCCCCACGACCCTGCCATATTGGGTCCTGAAAACCTTACATCAGCTGATATGAAAACCTTGCATCAGTAATGTGCAAGAAAATACCTTCATGAACTTGATCAGGTGTCTAGCAGCCGCCGATGCGCTCATCTTGCCGTCCTTCTTGCCTTTAACGGTTGGAGGCAAGAGGTGAAGCAGCAGAAGGATGGCAGCCATCTCAGAGTCCCACTCTTCAGAATGCCACACTGCAGAATTAGAATTGACACTATAAAATGTCTAATTTCCTTATAAGCATTACAGCATCAGTTATGTCACGGGGTGACTAAATTCAGTGGGGGAGGCACAGCCGTCGGGAATACGTTTCCCATGGGGAATGGTTTTAACGCGACACCAGGTAAACAAACCAGATTCAGATTCATTCATGAGCTACAGCTGGCAAACTAGCTACAGGTGTTCTCCATGACTATAAGAAGGGGGAGATGCCTTCAGACAGGGTGACCGGCTGGGACCCGCGGAACCGTGGCGGACGACGGGCGAGAGGAAGCGAGGACGGGAAGAGGAACCCGACAAGCCAGGCATATTGTCTCTTGGAGCTCTCGACATATCAGACTTGGAATACGGACTTCGCGAACGTTCTAGCTGCGTTACTCGTGGAAGTCCCGTTAACCGGAGTAAGAGGAGACATCCCGGTCATCGTGGAGATAAGTAGCCTCCCTCCCTGTCTAGTTTTGAGTACAAGATTGTGAACTAGCCGTCTGCTAACGGCTACTCAGAGCTGCTCTGACGCTGCCCCTGTTGCCTGGACCACCGGCCACTCCCTCTCTCTCTCTCTCCTCGTATATTGTTGCCTACCCAGTCTACCCTCAGAGAACATTGCCCAGACTGTTACATAAGCCACGTGAGTTCACTGCTGATGGCAGTAGTTTGTTGTGACCATTGTTTGGAGTGTCATTGGTCTGCTGTATATCCAGTTATAGTGACTTTGGTTGCAGTGTTACTTTTTGCAGTGTCCATCTTAAGAGTGCCCTGTTCTGTTTGAAGTGCTACACCAAGTGCCTACACTGTTCTGTGTTGGCTCCTAACCTACAGTGTTGGGTAATTGACCGTACTAGCCTGGGTAGGCTACATTTGAACTCTTCTAGCCCCAAAACTTTACGCAGCTGCCGCTGTCCAGCCCCTGTCAGAGGTGACGAGCTACTGCTGTATACCCCCGCCTGGCTGCCTACTGCCCCAACCCCCATCCAGAGGTGACGAGCTACCGCTGCACCCCTCCGCCCGGCTGCCCACTGCCCCATCCGCCATCCCGAAGCGAGGAGCTACTGCTGCACCCCTCCGCCCGGCTGCCTACTGCCCCATCCGCCATCCCGAGGCGAGGAGCTACTGCTGCACCCCTCCGTCTGGCTGCTGACTGCCCCCTTCACCTGCTGAAAGACACTCTGCCCTCACCACCAGCCCCTAGCTAGTGACCTCCCTCCCTCTGCCGGAGCCCTCGAAGTGACCCGGCACCAAAGACTCTTTTTAAACTTATTTAATAAAATAATACTTTTTAAAACCTATCTCCGAATTCTGACTTCTCTGGGAAACACGGTTTGCTCCTCAGCCATAATAGTACAAGGGGTGTTCACAGACCACTCCCTACCTGTGACAGTTATAGTAAAGTTTTCTTAAATTACACCATAGATTGAATATGGTTAGCAGTAAGGTGCAGTATGTGATTTGTAGTAAAGGGGCTAAAAACATGAAAGAACACAACAATGTCCTCTTTTGTTGTGTACACTAAAGGCATGTGCAATCTGTGTCCACTATTCAATAAACACTAACCACTATCATCAGACTCCTGTTGTGCAGACAGAAGTAGCTCATCCACATTCGGACTCTTGGTTAGATTCTTGCAGCAATCTGCGATGACTCTTGGTTTGAAAAATGTTGGCCACTTGGAGAGGAATTTACCAGACACCTCCTCACCAAAGATCATTGTGAAGTCTTGGTCGATCTTAAACAGAAAACGTTTGTGTGTGTGAATGAGAACATCATTGTAATGGCGCTTTGGGTGTCAATTAATAAACTGTCAAGCAAAATAAGGCAATCGCAAAGTCATCAGTAATTCATTTCATGTTTACCAAGCCAGGTTTATCCAAGAACCTGGGAAAGAGATCCAGGACAGTAGAGGCAGTATCCGGGTCTTGAACCACCTTTTGCCTGTGCGTGAATGTTGCCTTCATCTTATTTTTGACAAGGGTCGTATTACTTGAGTGTTTCATCACCGATATGGCTTCCCTGCATTCATCACCAGTCAACTGCTTCTCATCTGAATGGATAGTGCGTGGCGTCTTGGGGCCCTCTTGGAAATTGGTGGATTTTTTGCTGTCTTGAGCAGAGTTCCGCTGAACAGTTTTCAACCTCCACGCTAGGTAGCCGGAACCACTCTGGTGATCATAGAAATGTTCCTGTTGATAAAGAAAAACACATCGACTCACATCAACTGAGGAAAAACTCCAGGAAAACCATTTAACAGGGAAAAATTGGAGAAACCTTAGGGTGAGCAACAGAGGAGGGATCCCTCTCCCAGGACTGGCAGACTTGCAACAGATCTCATTTACAGACATAAACAGTTAACAACACAGAATGTATGGGGATGCATTGCTGTTTATGCTCACATAGCCATTCTTGGAATCCGGGTCCTTCAATTTAGGGAACAGTGTTGTAATCCCAAGTGCGTAGAGGATCCGCACCTTCACCGGAGGGACCCTCCTGAAAAGAGATAGATTATTCCTCCAAAAACTAAGGGAATCTAAGTGTATTTTAACTGTCAAAATCTCTTGAAACATACCCATGCATCTCCACCATGTCAGCAACTAAGGTGTTCACCAATTGCCTCCTGGTTTGATCCGTCAGTGACTTCGTTTTATCGTACTCCTGCAGGATCTTCTCGCCCCCAAACTTTCTATGAAGAACTTCATTGACTATCTATGCACAAAATACAATACCACATATAACTATGACTAAAGGCATATCCATTTCAACAATGAACACTTATCAAGTCAACATTTGCTAAAACAGCTTACATTTTTGGCCATTTGTCTGTCAGACTGGTCATCAGTTCGAATTTTTTTCCTTGGATTCTCATCCAAGTGGACAGTGGAGGCATCTGATGTTTCTGAGAGGACCGATGTTTCTGAGAGGACCGATGTTTCCGAAAAAGGACACATCTAAAGAATCTTTTAAAACAAAGAGATTTGTTAAAGTCACCTAAATAAGCAGATCATGTTCCAACGGCTATTACAATATAGAACAAATACGCAAATGTGCATATTCTGACAATTACTTACCATCATTAACATGGACCTTGAAGAAATCTTCACCTTTATCCAAAAGATCTGAAAAAATGTCCTGGTCCACCTCGGTTCCAGATGAGTCCGTATAAGTCATCTCTGCCTCAGCAGTAAAGGCAAATTTTGCAATGACTGTTCAGAAAAAAAGTTTTGTCATTAGTGGCTGTTGTCAAGTTGCAAAATCCAAATTCAATATTCATTGTCCAGTTTCAAAGCATGCTTAACCTGATTGGTGGAACTGGTGAAAATCCTTATCCAGAACCTTGACATATTTTTGTTTTTCGCCGTATTTTACTTTCACAAGCATTTTCTGAGGACAAAAAAAAACAAAAAAAATGCATGATACTAAGCAACATCACTAATAATAATTACTATGATATAATTGATATAAATCTTAACACTGTTCAGAATTGCGCCAGAACACCCACAAAATTTGAAGGTGACTATCAATGTGATTAGGACTCCCTCCCCCGAGGCGCCCGAGACAACATTAGAGGCTTGAGAGTCCAATAATAAACGTTCAATTTCTAGTCTTTTTTACACGTAGTAAGTTTCAATAACACCATACCATTACATATCGACATTCAAGGAGTAAAGATGAGACATCGTTGTGTGGTGAGAACTGATAGAAAATCGCGCTGCCAGTGGGGAGAGTTACTGACTGGAATCCTGTGCCGATGGCACCAATATATATAAAGGGCTACGCTCTTGCGGCTAGTTTTAGCGCTCTTTTTAAAGGCGGCTGCTTGGTTCAGCGTTGGGGTTAATTGTTGCGCAAAATGTGCAGTTCATGCTCCCAAAGGTTGCGCGTGTTGTCATGAGCCTGCCATTTGCTTGGCAGATAGAAAGCTGTTTCCCTAACAGAAAGTCTGAAGCTTGAAGTTCTTTTCAAACCTTTGCTTGGGTAGCACTGTTAAACTGAGCAGACATGCAGACTGCATTTGAGTAATCTCATCACGTAACATTCGTTTTCTAAAAACAATCACATAGTATTGCATGTTTTACTGTGGTAGAAAATACGTTAGCTTAATGCTAACGTATATGGGGAATCCTATAGAGACCTCGCTAGGTATTAGCATAAATTAATTCACGTTAATGTTTTTGTATGAGCCTGACATTTGCTCTGCAGATAGATAACAGGTTCCCTAACAGAAAGTCTGAAGCTTGAAGTTCTTTTCAAACCTTTACTTGGGAAGCACTGTAAAACTGAGTAGACATGCAGAATATTTTAGTAACCTCATCTCCTAACATTCGTTGATAGAATGCAGGCTGCGAGGCTCGCGTAAGACCTTACGTAAAAAATGACGCAAGTCTAGAAAAAGGGGCAGACGCACGCAAGACGTGAAAAGTTGCGCAAGGGTCGCGCAAGGGGCTTGTGCGGCCTCTTCGTTTGCGCTTACGCTCACGTCTCTGAGCAAAAATCAGCCTTAACGCCCAAAGTATCAAATAATGACGCAAATGTGCTAATATGGTGAAGTAAATGTCAGTATCATAAAGATGGTCTTATCCAGATGTTTCCATTTTGATGCCCTAATGTTGCTTTGGGCTCCTTTAAAAACCTTGGTGACATAGGCAGTGCAGTTTCCTTGCTCG
>NC_137922.1:27813493-27828493 GCF_963457725.1 Sprattus sprattus | reverse complement strand
ATGTATTTATAAAAGCTGACTGACCTGATCCTAGCATTGCTTACGGTCGTGCAGCTGATTGCTGTTTCCACGCCGTATTCTATGCACAACACTGGAAACTTTCTGACATTGACTGCCGGCTTCTATACAGTGACAGCAATGGCAGCTACCGTGTCCAGTTATAAGCCCGTTACGCATGTCTTGTTTGACATGGACGGTCTGTTGCTGGGTGAGTTTACACATCTGCGGTAGCTGGTGTTTAAACACACTGACAGCTTGGCAGCAAGCGATTGGAAAGTCCCTTAAAAGGTCTTTGACGTTGGCTCGAACTTGGTGGCGATGGCACGTCTGTGACTAACACGGAGAGGAGTTAGCCAAGTAAACTCAATCGAGATTTCGTTGACATTCAGTAGAACTAGTGTGGTGGCACAACCGAGCCCTGATTCAATGGCCCCATCGAGTTGATGTGAATGAGGCGTGCTGCCCGTAGTGTGTGCATGTTTTTCTCTGCCAAGACTGTAAATGCTGCATTCACCTGCTTTGGCCATGATGCTTGTGTTGTACGTCTTGGAAAGGAGTGAAGTTCAATTTGAACCTGCTAGCTTACTGTTAGTAACAGCGAATCTGTGGTTCCTCTCTACCGTTAAAAAGCGTTTGAAGACCCAACTCTTAAGAGAGCATCTCCCTAACTGGCACCTTGATTAGTGCTTAACTTGCACTTACAGCCGTTACATTCCTGCACTTCTTTTTCTTTTCTATGTCGTTTTTTCTTTTTCTTATGTAAAGTAGTATTTATTGTTACAACAGGTTTTTATTGCTCTTAGCTTGACTGTTCTCTCCCTTGTACGTCGCTTTGGACAAAAGCGTCGGCCAAATGACTAAATGGAAAATGTAAATGTGTGTGTGTGTGTGTGTGTGTGTGTGTGCGATGATGCGATCAGGGCGCTTAATGTAAATGTAAATGTCTATCGCCCTGCAGACACAGAGAGGCTGTATACGGTGTCTTTCCAGGAGATCTGCGACCGCTACGGGAAGCCGTACACGTGGGAGGTGAAGGCGTCTGTGATGGGGAAGAAAGCCCTGGACGGCTGCAGCGTCATCGCAGAGGCCCTGGAGCTCCCGCTCACTCCAGAGGAACTGCTGCAGGAGAGCCGCAAGATACAGGAGAAGATCTTTCCCTCCGCCGCACTCATGCCAGGTACACATACGCACGCACGCACGCACGCACGCACGCACGCACGCACGCACGCACACTCTCACACACACTCTCGCACACACACACTCACACACACACACATTCACACACATTCACGGTCACGCACACACACACACACACACACACACACACACACACACACACACACACAGACACAGACACAGACACACAGGGATTGTGAGGTTGTGTGTCTGTGTGATGTTTTAAGTCGTGTCTGGTGATTTGTTCTTTGGTGTATATTATGTGTGTGTGTTTTGTGATGTTTGGTGGTGTGTGTTGTGTTATGTTTGGTGGTGTGTGTTCTGTTGTGTTTGGTGGTGTGTGTGTTCTGACCAGCCTCACTTCCCTGCTCAGGTGCACAGAAGCTCATCACTCACCTGCACTCTCATGGGGTACCCATCGCCGTGGCAACCAGCTCTGCGACCGTGACCTTTGACCTGAAGACTAGCCGCCACACAGACTTCTTCAGCCTTTTCAGCCATGTTGTCAGGGGAGACGACCCCGAGGTCAAGAATGGCAAGCCGCAGCCTGACTCCTTCCTAGTGTGTGCCAGCCGTTTCAACCCTGTGCCCAAACCAGAGCAGGTGCGTAACCTCTGACCCCAACCAGAGCAGGTGCGTCACCTTTGACCCCTTATGCCCAAGGAGCCTGAGGGTGTTGAGGCTGTGTGTGTGTGTGTATGTGTATGTGTGTGTTTGTGTGTGTGTGTGTGTACAGTGGGGAAAATAAGTATTTGAACCCCTACTGATTTCGCAAGTTTGGCCACTTGCAAAGAAATGTGTGATCTAGAATTGTATTGGTAGGTGTATTTTAACAGTGAGAAACAGAATATCAACAAAAAAAAAATCAGAAAACTGCATTTTATAACATTTATGACTTTATTTGCATTTGATGCAAAAAATAAGTATTTGAACCCCAAATCAAACAGCAATCATTCTGGCTCACAATGACCAGTTATGTGCCCAAGAAGCACACAGATTAGTCCTCATTAGGTCTAACAAGGTACACCTGATCTCAACTGGTGACGTTTATAAAAGAAAGCTGTCCAAAGAATCATACTTCACACCTTCAACCTCCCCACCATGGGCAAGACCAAAGAGTTGTCCAAGGATGTCAGAGATAAGATTGTAGACCTGCACAAGGCTGGAATGGGCTACAAAACCATTGACAAGCAGCTTGGTGAGAAGCAGACAACTATTGGTGCGATTATTCGTAAATGGAAGCAACACCAAACAAATGTTAATCGCTCTAGGTCTGGGGCTCCATGCAAGATATCCCTTCGTGCGGTATCAGTGATCATTCGAAAGGTGCAGAATAACCCCAGAACTACACAGGGGGAGCTTGTGAATGACCTCAAGGCAGCTGGGACCACAGTCACCAAGAAAACCATTGGCAACACACAACGCCGTAATATTTGTAAGTACTGCAGCACTCGCAAGGTCCCCCTGCTCAAGGAAGCGCATGTACAGGGCCATCTGAAGTTTGCCATTGCACACTTGAATGATTCTAAGGAGGATTGGGAGACAGAATGTGGTCAGATGATACCGAAATCAAGCTCTTTGACAACTCGACTTGCCGTTTTTGACAGGGGGGGAATGCTGAATATGACCCCAACAGTACATCATACCCACCATCAAGCATGGAGGTGGAAACATTATGCTTTGGGGCTGTTTCTCTGCCAAGGGTACAATATGACTCCACCGCATCAAGGGGACTATGGATGGGGCCATGTAACGTGGAATATTGGGCTTGAACCTTATTCCCTCCCATTGAAAACACAACTTTAAAGATTTGGAGAGGATCTGCAAAGAGGAGTGGACCAAAATCCCTCCTGAGATGTGTGTGAACCTGGTGACCAACTACAAGAAACGTCTGACGTCTGTGCTTGCCAACAAGGGTTATTCCACCAAGTACTAAGTCATTTTTGTCAGTCAGTTTTGCTAGGGGTTCAAATACTTATTTTTTGCATAAAATGCAAATAAAGTCATAAATGTTATAAAATGCATTTTTCTGGATTTTTTTGTTGATATTCTGTTTCTCACTGTTAATATACACCTACCATTACAATTTTAGATCACACATTTCTTTGCAAGTGGCCAAACTTGTGAAATCGCCAGGGGTTCAAATACTTATTTTCCCCACTGTATATGTGCATGTAAGAGTGTGTTTGAGTGTGTGAGTGTGTGATGTATGTGTGTGTGTGTGTATGTGCATGTATGAGTGTGTGATGTCTGTGTGTGTGTGTGTGTGTATGTGCATGTAAGAGTTTGTTTGAGTGTGTGATGTGTGTGTGTGTGTGTGTATATGCATGTATGAGTGTGTTTGAGTGTGTGATGTCTGTGTGTGTGTGTGCATGTATGAGTGTGTTTGAGTGTGTGATGTCTGTGTGTGTGTGCATGTAAGAGTGTGTTCAAGTGTTTGAGTGTGTGTGTGTGTGTGTGTGTGTGTGGGTGTGTGTGTGTGTGTTTGTGTGTGACAAAGAGATATGGATTAACCAGACGCCTGTAAGCGACCTGCTAACTTTACAGCTCTACTGAACACGGAGGGAGGGAGACGGAAAAAAGGAGAGGGAGAAAAAGAAAGGGAGGGAGGGAGAGAGAGAGAGAGAGAGAGAGGGGAAGAGAAAGGGAGGGAGAGAGTAAAAAGGGAGGGAGAGAGATAAAGGGAGGGAGAGAGAGAGAAAGAAAGGGAGGAAGGAAGAAAAAAGGTTGAGAGAAAGGGAGGGAGAGGGTGGAAGAGGGAGGGAAAGGGGAGAGAAGAGTAGGGGAGGTGATGGAGAGATGTAGGGGAAGTGAGTGAGTAAGGGATAGGGAGAGCGAAGCAGGGAGAAAGTGATAAGTAGAGAGAGAGAGAGGAGGGGGGGCATAAGTCCTCATATAGAGTATGGGGGGTTAAACCACCTTTAGGACAGTAGTGTGTCTGTGTGTGTGTGTGGGTGTGTGTGTGTGTTTGTGTGTGGGTGTGTGTGTGTGTGTGTGTGTGTTGCCACCAGCATCATGCAGTATGAGGTCCACACTCACTTAGCTAACATGCTAGCCTGCTAACATGAGCACTCACATGAATAAGGCATTCAGCATTACAAATCTGTGTGTGTGTGTGTGTGTGTGTGTGTGTGTGTGTGTGTCTGTGTGTGTCTGTGTGTGTCTGTGTGTGTGTGTGTGTGTGTGTGTGTTACTGGCTTAAGTGTGCTGAAGCAGGGGGGCAACAGGGCCTGAGGGGAGAAGTATGAGTGCTTATCTCATTGTGAGTGTGTGTGTGTGTGTGTGTGTATGTGTGCATGAGAGTGTGTGTGTGTGTGTGTGTGTGCATGAGAGTGTGTTTGTGCGTGTGAGAGTGTGTGTGTGTTTTTATGTGAGTGTGTGTGTGTGTGTGTGTGTGCATGAGAGTGTGTTTGTGCTCTAAAACCAAACAAGTCCTGTGTTAGGGTTAAGGTTAGTCCTGTGTTAGGGTCAGGGGCGGTTTTAGCAAATTGGAGGCCCTGGGCAAAGAACAACGTTGAGGCAGTATCATGCGCGCCGTCTGTGCAGGTGTCAGTGTCCCAGCTGTGGTACATGATGGCTCACCGTTTGTAAAAGCAAAGCAGGCAGAGCTAGTTGGTGCTACTACAAGCTGTTTGTCTGCTGCTTCTAGCATTCGCTAAACTTGGCTCAGCAGCACTTGAAACATTATCAGATGAACTTGAAACATTATCAGATATTTCTTCCACTTCCACAGACGAATTCCTTGATTGGAAATTGTGTGTTACCTTAGGTAATTTCTCCCTGAACTTCTCATCCTCCCCTTTCCTCTTTCTTTTCTCACTGCCACTTAAAAATTGTTTCATGCTTAACTTTGCAACCACACACGTCATCATACGAAAAATTGTCCGTGACAGAAAAGTCAGTTGACCTGGAATAATTTGTTCCATGATGGAATTAAGATTTTAGGCTGATACTGAAAATAAAATAATCGTTTTTTCATGCTTATTATGAATTGTCATTTTTTTGCAATGACAAGTGATTTATTTTAATTAGAAAAAAAAAGAAGAAAAAACGGAAATACGACGAGGCCCCCCTGGTGGCCGAGGCACCGGGCAACTGCCCGGTTTGCCCGTTAGTCCCCACCGCCCCTGGTTAGGGTTAGTCCTGTGTGAGGGTTAGTTTTAGTCCTGTGTTAGGGTTAGTGTTGTGTTAGGGTTAGGGTTAGTCCTGTGGCCTGGTTGCCATTTCAAATGAAATTATGTAATAATTAGATCCGCATCCGTAGTGTTAAATAATTTATCTTGAGAATAGGATAGTGGAACCCAATTACACCTATTTTAAAACAAAAAAACGAATTTGACTCCAATGATTACACAATATAAGTGATGGAAATTGATATAGTCATATAATTACCATTGCATACATGTATGCTCTGGTATGTGTGTGTGTGCCATGTGTATTCACAGTCTGGCCTCACCCTCACACATAGCCTATGCTAAACAGACCTTTCCAGACATCCCCTCTCTACTCATGGCCTATGTAATACACATCACCTTCTTACCAGGATTCCTTTGTGTAAGCATGTTCCGCAACATTCCTTGAGGGGTGGTGGTCACCTCACCTCCCCTCCCACTCACACCCCCCTTTGCCCACCTTGACCTATCACCCCAAGGTACCCTCCCATGATCGACCAGTATTTAACTTGTAACACTGTGATACTCTTTAATCCGTTACCCTGTCTTCTTTGATGCGGAACTGATTCCCTATAGGTCGTAGGCCTACGTGGAAATAAACCTTCAGAACCTTTGATTCATCTCTTGGTACCTTTATCTTATCTACAAAGTTTAGCCTAAGCCATAATTCTGTCAGAAGTCAGTATTAGTTTCAATAGAAAATGATTGTAAACAAAGCTTCATCAGAGAACATAACACCTTATACCTAACTGCCAAATTGGATTTTTACCAAAACACATCTGACCACCTTTAAACTGCCACACAATTATCCAGACGTGATCAGACTTACCAAAACAAATTAAAACATTATTCCTGTTTTGTCGAAATTATACTTGATATGGCTATTATTACTTGATATGGCATGAAGCCTTATTTATACAATTACTAGAAAATTAAATTGGGGAATATACATGTAAAGATATGTACAAAAATAATAAATGTGCTGTAAAATTGGAAACTCTTGGACTGAAATTCCCCCCAACAACGGGCATCACACAAGATTGCCCATTCAGTCGCTGTATTCAATCTTTATTTCAATGGATTGAATAGTTTTTGTCTCCTAAAATAATCAGAGGTTTAAGTGCCCTTCATTTGAACATGATCTTGTCATAATGACTGAAACTGAAGAGGGATGACAACAGCTACTCCAAATTTGAGACACATTTTGTGAGACTGAAAATAAATATGCCAAAAACAAAATAGATCCACAACCAAAAAAACATGGTGACATTGCGACACTCCCATGGGAATAAAACAGTTAGCCCAATTTTCTTCCCTAAATTCCAAAATGCCAATGTTGTATCAAGGCATATAAAAGAGAAGCATATTAGGAGCTCAGACAACAGCAGCATGTTATGTTATAGCCTGCCATTGTTTGAGGGACTGCCACTAACCCACTGTCATTAAAGCCTTACTGTTTTCTTTATTTCTGTCTTGATTAATTTTATATGTTTATTTTAGGGCTGTGAAACGATGAAAATTGTTAATCAAATTGATCACAGGTTTCTGTGGATTAATCATGATTAATCACATATTTTTTTCGGTATATTTTTGTGAGAAAAAGATGTCGACAAAAGACGGATATATACATTTAAAATGTTTTCTTTTTTTATTCATAAAAAAATAAAATAATGGTGCTGCAAATGCTGCAAAGCAATACTCTTTGCTATTCCATATTGGACATTAATACATCTAAAATGATGATCCTTATGTAATGATATGGCTTTGTATCAAATCACCGGTTATTGCTCTCAGGTTTTGCCATATGCGTACTGTTGTGTTCTGTAATACTGTTCTATATTGTGCTACAACTAGGAGGCACTATTCCGCAATCAATCCTAGCAAATTTACGTACATAGAGCAGAAGAAGAGTGAACCTAAATGCTACTGTCGATGCCGGATCGTAGTGGTTACTGGATCGTAGTCCCACACATCGGCATTGCTCAAACACAAACGGTTTACAGCATCAGGCTCAGTATCAACATATCTGGCTTGTCTTAACGCATAATGTAGGTTTATTTAACGTAATGTTTTATAATGTTGTAAACGGTTAACAGCATAGGGCTCAACGTCAACATATGGGGCTGGTCTTAACGCTGGTCTTAAAGCAAAATGCTACAAAGATTAAAATTAAAAAAGTTCATAATGGCCTTTTGGGACGTTTTGTTCAAGATTGATACAGTATATTAAGCCCCATGCAACTTGATGGCGTTTGCTATCGCTAGCTAAGTGTGCAACCTTACAGACGGTAACATTAACATTCATTTACTTTGGAGCAGCCATGTGTGTTTATTGATCTTTGATACATTGAGTTGGGAGCGGGGTCTCCCACACTGTTAAATCCACAGCCGGCTCCTTTCCTCCTTTGTTTTGGGCTTTAGAAATGCGGAAAAAACTACGTGTCGCTCTAAAATCTCAGGGTTCCTTGTGTCAGATCTACAAGTCCTGTATGAACACCGTTTCACCATGCTCATCAGACCTCAATCAGTCGGTTGTCTGACCCTCTTCCCTTAGTAGAGGTTGCTCAGGTAGGATTGGACGAGGGCCATTCTAGGGAGGAGTTTCGCGAACGGTCAATTTTGGGTTTATTGGTAGCTCATTCGGCACATGCGTTAAATGAGTTAAAAAAAAATAACGCCTTAATCCTGTAAATTAATCATAACGCGTTAACGCGTTATTTTTCACAGCTCTAATTTATTTATAAAAATATATATTTATGTCTAAAAACTATATTATTTGTTATATTTATAGTATTATTAAATATTATATATATATGTACAAATGTTTATGTTTCACAATGTCCTTTGCATTGCTTCGGCAGTCAAAGAGAGAGGGAATACATAATTACAGATCATTTATGTTTATTAGGCTGTTGTTTGGGTTTGTATTTGCAGTGAGTGTTGCGTGTGTGTGTTTGCAGTGAGTGTTGCGTGTGTGTGTTTGCAGTGAGTGAGTGTTGCGTGTGTGTGTTTGTAGTGAGTGAGTGTTGCGTGTGTGTCTGTGTTTGTAGTGAGTGGGTGTTTTGAGTGTGGCGTGAGTGAGTGTTGTGTGTGTGTGTTAGTAGTGAGTGAGTGAGTGTTGCGTGTGTGTGTTGGTAGTGAGTGAGTGTTGAATGTGTGTTTACAGTGAGGATCAGAAAAACACACAGACACACGCACCTACAGTCTCACACAATCATTCACACACCCACACACTTAAAGACAAAGACATACATACTCACACAGTTGGTCTCACACACACACACACACACATATATACTCCCATGTGTGTATGGGTGGATGACATGACGCATGATTTATCTATCTTCATCAGTCAGTCATGTCCTTACGTTCTCTCAGCCCTTGTCTCCAAGAGAGCCCAGACGTGTGTGTGTGTGTGTGTGTGTGTGTGTGTGTGTGTGTGTGTGTGTGTGTGTGTGTGTGTGTGTGTCTGTCTGGGTGTGAGTAGGGTTCATTTGTCTCTTTGTAACGTCATTATCAGGGGGCAGCGAGGGTGGCATCGCTGGCAGCACAGTCAGCCTGCAGATTGATGTGCTGCAGAGTGTGTGTGAGTGTGTGTGTGTGTGTGTGTGTGAGTGTGTGTGTGTGTGTGAGTGTGTGTGTGAGTGTGTGTGTGAGTGTGTGTGTGAATTTGTGTGTGTGTGTGTGTGTGTGACAGCGCTCCTCAGTGCCGCCTGACTGTGGCGTGGGACAGTTTCCTTAATTGACGTGTTGAGTGATTTGTTTTGAAGAGGATTTGCCTTGCGGGAGTGTACACACATACACACACACACACACACACACTGTCGGGATGTGGATGGCTTTTGTAGTTTGTGCTGTTGTAATGAGTGTCTGAAGCACCTGTGAGTGTGTGTAACTGTAAGTGTGTGTGTTTGAGTGTGTGTGTCTATGAGTGTATGTGTGTGCGAGACTCTGTGCCTTTGTGTGTGTGTGTTTGTATGTGTGTGACTGTGAGTGTGTGCGTCTTGTGAGTTTGTAACTGTGCGCATGTCTGTGATTGTGTGCCTGTGTGAGTTTGTAAGCGTGTGTGTGTGTGTGTGTGTGTGTGTGTGTGTGTGTGTGTGTGTGTGTGTGAGTGTGAGTGTGTGTGTTTATGTGAGTGTGAGAGCGTCTGACTGTGTGTAAGCGTGGGGGAGTGTAAGTGTATGAGTCTGTGAGTGTAAGAGCATCTGACTGTGTTATGGCTTGAGTCTGTGAGTGTTTAAGCGTGTGAGTGTTTAAGTGTGTGATTGTGAGTATAAGTGTGTATGTCTGAGAGTGTGAGTCTGTCGGTGTGTAAGCGTGTGAGTGTGTGTATATCTATGTCTGAGTGTGTAAGTCTGTCAGTGCGTAAGCGTGTGAGTGTGTGTATGTCTGAGTGTGTGAGTCTGTCAATGTGTAAGCGTGTGAGTGTGTGTATTTCTGAGTGTGTGAGTCTGTCAGTGTGTAAGCGTGTGAGTGTGTGTATGTCTGAGTGTGTGAGTCTGTCAATGTGTAAGAGTGTGAGTGTGTGTATTTCTGAGTGTGTGAGTCTGTCAGTCTGTAAACGTGTGAGTGTGTGTATGTCTGAGTGTGTGAGTCTGTCTGTGTGTAAGCGTGTGAGTGTGTGTAAGCGCAGGCTTTGCTTGTTGCCCATCAATAAAATGTGTGTGTGTGTGTGTGAGAGAGAGAGTGTGTGTGTGTGTGTGTGTGTGAAGATGGGAGAGTGGAGAAGGAAATGTGTGTGTGTGTGGGTGTGTGTGTGTGGGTGTGTGTGTGTGTGTGTGTGTGTGTGTGTGTGTGTGAAGATGGGAGAGTGGAGAAGGAAAATGTGTGTGTGTGTGTGAAGGTGGCTATGGAAGCTGGGAGAGTGGAGAAGGAAATGCGTGTGTGAGAGAGAGAGTGTGTGTGTGTGTGTGAAGATGGGAGAGTGGAGAAGGAAATGTGTGTGTGTGTGTGAGTGAGTGTGTGATTGTGAAGCTGGGAGAGTGGAGAAGGAAATGTGTGTGTGTGAGTGTGTGTGTGAAGATGGGAGAGTGGAGAAGGAAATGTATATGTTTGAGTGTGTGTGTGTGAAGATGGCTGTGGGAAGCTGGGAGAGTGGACAAGGAAATGTGTGTGTGTGTGTGTGTGTGTGTGAATATGGCTGTGGGAAGCTGGGAGAGTGAAGAAGGAAATGTGTGTGTGTGTGTGTGTGTGTGTGAGAAAAGATGGGAGAGTGGAGAAGGAAATGAAACAGCATCTGTCTGCACAGCCCGTGATCAGAGCGGTCATCTGCGGGAGTCGACTCGCTAACACACACACACACACACACACACACACACACACACACACACACACACACACACACACACACACACACACACACACACACACACACACACACACACACACACCCCCCCACGCACCCTCTCTACATGTTCACACTCAATTATACATCTGACAGCCTGGCTTCAAAGAGCTGCTGGGCTGGATTAGGTGTCTAACATACGCGCGCGCGCGTGCACACACACACACACACACACACACACACACACACACACACACACACACACACACACACACACACACACACACACACACACACACACACACACACACACACACACACACACACACACACACACACACACACTAGAGACATTGAAACACACACACACACACTCACACACACGTACACCACGGAGCTAAAACTCGCACCTCGTGGCCTCTGCTGAGGTTACTCTGTAGGAAATAACCGTACACACTAGACACTCATACACACACACACACACACACTAGAGACACGCAAACACACACACTCATACACACGCACACACTATAGACACACAAGCACACACGAGCACACACACACGTTCATGCTCACACTAGAGACACAGAAACACACACACACACACTCACACACACGTACACTAGAGCCACGGAAAAACACACACACAGACCAAAAAAGTCCTTTCATGGTTGAGATGGCCTGAAACACACAAACAAACACACACACACACACAAACACACACTAAATACACACATACTCATGCAGTGCGTTTTGATCATTGACAGACTAATTCACTACTAGCTACCTCAGCAGGCACCCAGCTCAGAAACTATGGAAGGATAAGATAATGTTTCTGTTTGTGTTTGTGTGTGTGTGTGTGTGAGTTTGTGTTTGTGTGTGTGTGTGTGTTTGTGTTTGAGTGTGTGTGTATGAATATGTGACAGAGAGGGGGCTTATAGTGTGTGTGAGACAGAGACAGGGCTTAGCATGTGAGTGTGTATGCAAGGCAGAGACAGATATGCTGTATGTGAGACAGAGAGAAGGCTAATTGTATGTATATGTCTGTGTATACGACTATGTGTGTGTGTGTGTGTGTATGAGTGTGTGTGTGTGTGTGTGTGTGTGTTTGTGTGCGTGTTTGTGTGCGGCATGCCCTTAGAGGTTCTCTGCGGGTGAATCTTTCACTAAATGTAGTTGAACTTGAGCTGTTTATCAACGCATACAGGTGAGACACAGGGGGCCTTTGAGGACCAAACAGAGGTGTGTGTCTGTGTGTGTGTGTGTGTGTGTGTGTGTGTGTGTGTGTGTGTGTGTCTGTGTGTATCCGGGTGTATCTGGCTGGCTGGCTGGCTGGCTGGAGTGAGTGAGTGAGTGAGTGAGTGAGTGAGTGAGTGAGTCAGTGAGTGAGTGAGTGAGTGAGTGAGTGAGTGAGTGAGTGAGTGAGTGAGTGAGTCAGTCAGTCAGTGAGTCACTGAGTGAGTGAGTGAGTGAGTGAGTGAGTGAGTGAGTGAGTGAGTGAGTGGGTGGGTGAGTGAGTGAGTGAGTGAGTGAGTGAGTGAGTGAGTGAGTGAGTGGGTGGGTGAGTGAGTGAGTGAGTGAGTGAGTGGGTGGGTGAGTGAGTGAGTGAGTGAGTGAGTGAGTGAGTGAGTGAGCGCGGGCGGGCGGGCGTGCGTGCGTGCGTGCGGGCGGACTATATTGATCTCCCCTCCCTCGCTCTGTCTGAGGGAAAGGCCAGCAGAGTGTGAGGAAATTATATGAAATGTATCTGTCTCTCTAGTCGACCCCCCCCCCCCCCCCCCCCCACACACACAGACTTACCCACTCTCTCTTTAAATGCGGATGTCTCTCCCCTGCTGTGGGTCTGTATTTAAAAGAGGCTTATTTAAACTCCTGTGACTGCCCTTTATCAAATCTGCTTTCTGCTCCTATCAATAAAACCCATTTCTGTTGACCTGGCTGGTAGGGAGGGACCCCCCCCCCCCACACACACACATACACACACACACACAAACACACACACACTGACCAGGCTCTCTCTTACTCTCTCAGTAAACACACACACACACACACACACCCTCTCTTGAACACACCTGTACTCTTTCAGTAAACCTGCCCCTTCTAATGAACCCCTCCCTCCCTCTCTCTCTTGATGTGCAGCAGTAAGCGTGGTGCTCCCACTGCCTGCCCCTAGGTGGGGCTCTGTGAGTGTGCATGATCTCTGAGTGAGTGAGTGAGTGAGTGAGTGAGTGAGTGAGTGAGTGAGTGAGTGAGTGAGTGAGTGAGTGAGTGAGTGAGTGAGTGAGTGAGTGAGTGAGTGAGTGAGTGAGTGAGTGAGTGAGTGAGTGAGTGAGTGAGTGAGTGAGTGTGTGTGTGTGTGTGTGTGTGTGTGTGTGTGTGTGTGTGTGTGTGTGTGTGTGTGTGTGTGTGTGTGTGTGTGTGTGTGTGCATGCATGATCTCTGTGTGTGTGTGTGTGTGTGTAGGGTTATTTATGATCTCTGAGTGAGTCTGTGTGTGTGTGCATGATATCTGAGTGAGTGAGTGTGTGTGTGTGCATGGTCTCTGAGTGTGTGTGTGTGTGTGTGAATGTGGGGTTATTCAGGAGCTCCACTCACCAGACGCTCCTCTCTACCCCCCCCCCCCCCCCCCGCCCCCCCCCCAGCCCCAGGTGCAGGATCATTTAAAACACGCTGCATGCAATATATCACTGTCACAACTCTCTTCAGCTTTGGCTCCTTCTCTCTCTCTCTCTCTCTCTGTTCTTTCTCTCTGTTCTTTATCTTTCTCTTCTCTCTCCCCATCTCCCTCTCTGTCCCTCTCTCTCTCTCTCTGCTCTTACTCTCTCTCTCTCCCTCTCCCTGTCTCTTTCCCTCTTTCTCTCGCTCTCTCTCTGTTCTCTCTCTTTCTCTTCTCTCTCTTTCTCTTCTCTCTCCATCTCTGTCTCTCTCTGTCCCCCTCTCTTTCTGCTCTTAATCTCTCTCGCCATCTCCCTGTCTCTGTCCCTCTCTCTCTCTCCATCTCCCTATCTCTGTTTCTCCCTCTCTCGCTCTTTCTCTTTCCCCCTCTCCACCATGTTTGTTTAATCTCATCCCCCCCTTTCTTCTCCTGCTCACACACTCTCTTCCTCTATAACACACTCTCTCTATTTCTCTATAACACACTCTCCTTTCCTCTATAACACACTATCTCTTTCTCTCCACTTGTGTATTTCTCTCTCATCTATCCGTGTAGCTTTATGTGTGTGTGTGTGTGTGTGTGTGTGTGTGTGTGTGTGTGTGTGTGTGTGTGTGTGAGTCTCTTTGTGTGTGTTTGTGTGTGTGTCTGTGAGTGTGCGTGTGTGCGTGTGTGTGTGCGTGTGGGACGTGTGTGCGTGTGTGCGTGTGTGCGTGAGTGTGCGTGTGTGTAACATGGCCATCCATATAGACATCCCTTTTATAGTCTCCCACGATGTAGGATGTGTACAGTGTGTGTGTGTGTGTTTGTGTGTGTGAGTAATCAATATGTGCGTCTTTTTATGTGCTTGTGTTGGTCCTGTATGCGTCTTTTTGTTTTTCGTGTTGGTTTGTGTGTGTGTGTGTGCGTGTGCGTGTGCGTGTGTGTGAGAGAGAGAGATGTGGTCAGGGGACTCACTCAACAGATAACCACAGGATCCAAATGTATTGCTTGGTGACAGGAACTATAAACCCTAAATCTGAACCATAAAGCTGCCATGGATGTTGTGTGGATGTGTGTGTGTGTGTGTGTGTGTGTGTGTGTGTGTGTGTGTGTGTGTGTGTGTTTGTCTCGGACATTTGTGGGGAAAGCGCTTTGGAGAGCCTGGGACTTAAAGGGTTCATGAACTTTATGAACCCACTTTATCAGGCATAGAATTGTTTCGTGTGTGTGTGTGTTTGTGTGTCTGTGTCTGTGTGTGTGTGTGTGTGAGAGAGAGGAGGATTCAGTAATGCCAAGTCATATGTCTGTTTATTTGCTGTGTGTGTGTGTGTGTGTGTGTGTGTGTGTGTGTGTGTGTGTGTGTGTGTGTGTGGAGGTTCACCACAGGGACTGACCACACAAAGGTCATTTAATGAGATTTTTCCATGGGCTGTTGCAGATCCTCTACTGTTCACTGCATTTTCATTTCCTGTGTGTGTGTGTGTGTGTGTGTGTGTGTGTGTGTGTGTGTGTGTGTGTGTGTGTGTGTTTTTGCACGTAGAGAAGATGTTAGTCACAGTTCCACTGAGAAATGGAGCACAGCAAAGGGGGCATCTGTGTGTGTGTGTCACTGTGAGACAGCCGAGCATTACATGTGCACTAAAAGTGTGTGTGTGTGTGTTTGCACAAAAGCGAGGCCCTCTGGCTCGTGACATTTGCTGCAGCCTGATAGAGTGTGTGCCTGTCAGGTCA
>NC_137922.1:27800993-27805993 GCF_963457725.1 Sprattus sprattus | reverse complement strand
CGTTACTGAGGGACATACTATAGAAGCCATTTACTAATCATTATAAATGTTGTAATAATGATTTGTAAATGATGAACAGACTATGAATAAATGCTTCATAAATGATTTATTAACAAAGGTTATTCTAAAGCGTTACCCGTGAGTAAGAGAGAGAGAGAGTGAGTAAGAGAGAGAGAGAGGTAGGAAGGAACAGGGAAAGAGCATCTTCCCCATCTCCTAGTGTGAAGTTAGTGTGTGTGAGTGTGTGTGTGTGTGTGTGTGTGTGTGTGTGTGTGTGTGTGTGTGTGTGTGTGAGAAAATCTTCCCCATCTCCTAGTGTGAAGTGTGTGTGTGTGTGTGTGTGTGTGTGTGTGTGTGTGAACATCTTCCCCATCTCCTAGTGTGAAGTGAGCTGAGGGGAGAAAAGGCATGTGCTGTGTGTGTGTGTCTGTGTGTGTGTGTGTGTGAACAGCATGTGCTGATTTGTCAAAGTGAGACGTGACCTTCCATCCTCATCTGTCACGCAGAGGGAGAGAGAAGAGACGAGAAAGAGAAGAGGAGAGGAGAGGAGAGGAGAGGAGAGGAGAGGAGAGGAGAGGACTCACAGACAAGTGATGGAGGGAGAAGAGAAGAGGAGAGAAGAGGACTCACAGACAAGTGAAGGAGGGGGGAGGGGGAGATGAGATGGAGAGATAGAAAGTGAAATACAGAGCAGCAGAGAGCTTTACACACACACACACACACACACACACACACAGATTGAGAATTAAAAAAGGAACAGAGACAGGATGAAATATACAGATGGAGAGACAGAGAGAGACAGGGTGAAATATAGAGAGTGAAAGGGAGAGGGAGTGAGACAGGGTGAAATCTATATAGAGAGGCAGGGTGAAATCTACATATATATATATATATATATATATATATATATATATATATATATACACAGAGAGAGAGACAGGGTGAAATCTATATATATACAGAGAGAGAGACAGGGTGAAATCTATATACAGCCGCGGAAAAAATTAAGAGACCACTTCAAAATTATCAGTTTCTCTGATTTTACTATTTATTGGTATGAGTTAAAGTAAAATGAACATTTTAGTTTAATTCTATAAACTACTGACAACATTTCTACCAAATTTTAAATTAAAATATTGTCATTTAGACCATTTATTTGCATAAAAATGACAATTGGTCAAAATAGCAAAAAAGATGCCATGCCAAAACACATGAAAGTTGTGATTTTAAATCAAGGTTATTCCACCAAATATTGATTTCTGAACTCTTCCTAGACACTGCATCTGTTTTGCTATTTTGACCAATTGTCATTTTTCTGCAAATAAATGCTCTAAATGACAATATTTTTATTTGAAATTTGGTAGGAATGTTGCCAGAAGTTTATAGAATGAAACAGAAATGTACATTTAACTCAAACACATACCAATAAATAGTAAAACCAGAAAAACTGATAATTTTGAAGTGGTCTCTTAATTTTTTCCGCGGCTGTATATACAGAGAGAGAGACAGGGTGAATTTTTTTTATATATATACAGTATATACAGAGAGAGAGACAGGGTGAAATATATATCTATATACAGAGAGAGAGACAGGGTGAAATATATATATATACAGAGAGAGAGACAGGGTGAAATCTATATATACAGCCGCGGAAAAAATTAAGAGACCACTTCAAAATGATCAGTTTCTCTGGTTTTACTATTTATTGGTATGTGTTAAAGTAAAATGTACATTTTTGTTTTATTCTATAACCTACTGGCAACATTCCTACCAAATTTCAAATAAAAATATTGTCATTTAGATCATTTATTTGCAGAAAAATGGCAATTGGTCAAAATAGCAAAAAAGATGCAGTGTCTTCAGATCTCGAATAATGCAAAGAAAACAAGCTCATATTCATTTTTAAACTACACAATACTAATGCTTTAACTTAGGAAGAGTTCAGAAATCAATATTTGGTGGAATAACCTTGATTTAAAATCACAACTTTCATGTGTCTTGGCATGCTCTCCACCAGTCTTTCACATTGCCATTGGGTGACTTTATGCTACTCCTGGCGCAAGAATTCAAGCAGCTCGGCTTCTTTTCATGGCTTGTGACCATCCATCTTCCTCTTGATCACATTTCAGAGTTTTTTTTATGGGATTCAGGTCTCGAAATTGGGCTGGCCATGACAGGGCCCTGATCTGGTGATACTCCATCCACACCTTTACTGGCCTGGCTGTGTGGCATGGAGCATTGCCCTGCTGGAAAAAACACTTCTCAGAGTTGGGGAACATTGTCAGAGCAAAAGGAAGCAAGTTTTTCTTCCGGGACAACGTTGTACTTTGCCTGGCTGAGGTTTGTAAAAGACCATAAGGATTGAACTAAAGCGGACTGGAGGGTCTCCTAGTTTGTCTTCTCTGATGAGTCCAATTTCACAGTAGGTGCAAGACTCTGTGGCTTGTAGGCCTCTCCAGGTCTCCGTCTAACCATCAGACGACCATGTGTTGGGCAAAGCTGAAAATTGGACTCATCAGAGAAGACGAACTAGGAGACCCTCCAGTCCGCTTTGGTTCAATCCTTATGGTCTTTTTCAAACCTCAGCCAGGCAAAGTACAACGTTGTCCCGGAAGAAAAACTTGCTTCCTTTTGCTCTGACAATGTTCCCCAACTCTGAGAAGTGTTTTTTCCAGCAGGGCAATGCTCCATGCCACACAGCCAGGCCAGTAAAGGTGTGGATGGAGTATCACCAGATCAGGGCCCTGTCATGGCCAGCCCAATTTCGAGACCTGAATCCCATAAAAAAACCTCTGAAATGTGATCAAGAGGAAGATGGATGGTCACAAGCCATGAAAAGAAGCCGAGCTGCTTGAATTCTTGCGCCAGGAGTAGCATAAAGTCACCCAATGGCAATGTGAAAGACTGGTGGAGAGCATGCCAAGACACATGAAAGTTGTGATTTTAAATCAAGGTTATTCCACCAAATATTGATTTCTGAACTCTTCCTAAGTTAAAGCATTAGTATTGTGTAGTTTAAAAATGAATATGAGCTTGTTTTCTTTGCATTATTCGAGATCTGAAGACACTGCATCTTTTTTGCTATTTTGACCAATTGTCATTTTTCTGCAAATAAATGATCTAAATGACAATATTTTTATTTGAAATTTGGTAGGAATGTTGCCAGTAGGTTATAGAATAAAACAAAAATGTACATTTTATTTTAACACATACCAATAAATAGTAAAACCAGAGAAACTGATAATTTTGAAGTGGTCTCTTAATTTTTTCCGCGGCTGTATATACAGAGAGAGAGACAGGGTGAAATCTACAGTGCCACTTGAAAGTATGTGAACCCCTTGAGCACTTAAGCGTTTTCTGTTGTTTTACCATGATTTTTCATTTTTTTATCACCAATTTTCCATAGATGAAATATCAGGTTTATGTTTATCATTTGCATGTACTTAATTAGAGGAAATTGTTTGAGTAGCCGAAAAACTACATGAAACATGGAATTAGTCCATTTCAAAAGTAAGTGAACCCCTAGCTGAATTGGTAAAGTCAAGCAGGTAACAGATTCAGTGAAACTTATTTGGGTGCTTAATTAGTCAATTGAGCAAACCGATCATCTGAGACATCCTTAGGGAAAGGTTTGGGCAACACAGATTAAAAGAGAGAGGAAACCAACCAAACTACTGTAGTGCCAAGGTGTACCCACACAGATCAACAATGCCGAGAGGAAACGGAATATCCGAGAACATCAGGAAGAAGGTACTGACAGCCCATCAGTCTTGGGAAAGCTATAAGACCATCTCCAAAAGATTCCAGCTCCATCCGTCCATCCAAGACAAATAATTTTGAAATGGAGAGCATTCAACATGACCGCATCTCTGCCTAGAAGTGGACGCCCATCAAGACCATCACCAAGAAGCACCAGAAGAAGAATAAATCAGGTAAAAGTCAACCCACACATCACCTCTAAAGAGTTTCGGACCTCTCTGGCAGCATCTGGGTTAAATGTACATGGGTCTACAATCAGACAAAAATTGTTGGTTTTGATCGTGACAAAATAATTCTATCTCGGACTCATCTGTCCAAAGAAGGGACTTCCAGAAGGCCTTTGGTTTATCCAAGTGCTCTCGGGCAAAGTTGAAACAGGCAGTTTTGTTCTTTCTTGAGAGCAGAGGCTTCCTTCTAGCAACCCAATCATGAATGTCATGTCTATTCAATTTTCGTCTGATTGTAGACCCATGTACATTTACCCCAGATGCTGCCAGAGAGGTCTGAAACTCTTTAGAGGTGATGTGTGGGTTGACTTTTACCTGATGTATTCTTCTTCTGGCGCTTCTTGGTGATGGTCTTGATGGGCGTCCACTTCTAGGCAGAGATGGGGTCATGTTGAATGCCCTCCATTTGTAAATTATTTGTCTTGGATGGACGGATGGAGCTGGAATCTTTTGGAGATGGTCTTATAGCTTTCCCAAGACTGATGGGCTGTCAGAACCTTCTTCCTGATGTTCTCGGATATCTCGTTTCCTTTCGGCATTGTTGATCTGTGTGGGTACACCTTGGCACTACAGTAGTTTGGTTGGTTTCCTCTCTCTTTTAATCTGTGTTGCCCAAACCTTTCCCTAAGGATGTCTCAGATGATCGGTTTGCTAAATTGACTAATTAAGCACCAAAATAAGTTTCACTGAATCTGTTACCTGCTTGACTTTACCAATTCAGCTGGGGGTTCACTTACTTTTGAAATGGACTAATTCCATGTTTCATGTAGTTTTTTGGCTACTCAAACAATTCCCTCTAAAAAAAAGTACATGCAAATGATAAACATAAACCTGACATTCCTTCTATGGAAAATTGGTGATGAAAAAAATGAAAAATCATGGTAAAACAACAGAAAACTCCTAAGTGGTCAAGGGGTTCACATACTTTTAAGTGGCACTGTATACAGTATATATAGAAAGAGACAGGGTGAAATATAGAGATGGAAAGGGAGAGAGGGAGGGAGAGATAAGGAT
>NC_137922.1:27788493-27795993 GCF_963457725.1 Sprattus sprattus | reverse complement strand
TTGTCGAATGTTTAAGCAAAACAGGCAAGGACACCGTAGTGCTGCTGCCAAATACACCCTCTACTGTCATTGGAGCTGATTGAGCCACCTGATTGGCTGAAAGGTCCTAAAGCAACGCAATCCATATTTTTGTGTAGGCAACATTTCGGCGAAACTGTGTTCATAAAATTTAAGGAATAACGACACATATTCTAGAAATGTAGCGGAGTAAAAGTATAGATAATAGCTGCAAAATGTAACCAAGTAAAAGTAAAAAGTATGCACTATTATTTTTACTTAAGTTAAGTACAGATACGTAAAAATATAACGAAGTACAGTAACGAAGTAAAAATACTTCGTTACATTCCACCACTGCCTGGGACCGGTGTTCCCAGTACTACAAAAGCACATTCCACCAAAGAGAGCTTCAGACAGAGATTCAGAGAACAGAGAGACAAGGGAAACTCACTTGCTACGCTCTGCTCGCGCCATGCTCATCTTCACATACTTGTTAATATACCCAAACCACCTACTGATCTATCATACATGCATACACACCAACCTTACTGATTCACTGACTGCCACACATTACCGTAGTTTTGCCTGTTGGTGTAACCATAGTTGCTAATAAACTCCTAGGGCCTGATTTACTAACAGGATTGCGCCCATTTCTGGCATAAAATAGCGGTCATAAACATAAAACGGTATTTACTAAGGGGGCGCATTTGAGTAGAGTCGCATTTTAACGCTTTGAGGGTGTGTACCTGCCAACAGGTGGGATGGCACGGAAATGTGGGTGGTAACGTAGGCGTGAAGCACACTTTAATGGGAGGAGTGCGCCTAATGATGTATTGCGTGGTATTTACTAAACTGCCTGGCGAGCGCACGTCTCTGATTTGCGGGCTAATTCTCCGCCTCATAAAAGCACGTCTTAACCAGGAAGCGCATTTCCATTGAGTCTGAAAACGTTGATATGTCAGCAGTTATAAGAGCAAGGCGAAGAAAGAAGACAGAGACAGCGCACAGAGATCATTTTTTCAGCTCGTATAACACATTTTCAGTTAAGCGAACCACAAATCATTAGACGGTACAGGTTAACCAGCCACGCAATACTTCAATTACTGAACCAGATCAGAGACGACATCGAACCCTCCAACCGGAGATCACATTCCATTCAATCAGTTGGTAAACTCCGGACAACATTGCAAATATTGGCATCGGATCATTTCAAACAGTTTTAGCATCAGCAGTTGGTATATCTCAGCCTTCACTCAGCCAAATATTCACCCAGGTACTCGACGCATTGCTAAAGCGCACTGGTCAATATACATTTCCCCACTACGATAGCTGAAATTAAACTTTCCGAACGTAATTGGAGCCATTCATCGCACCCACATGCAAACAGTCCCACCTTCAATCCACGAACACGTTTAACGAAACAGAAAGCACACATATTCATTGAATGTCCAGGTCATATGTGATGCCAACATGACCATTACTTACATGGTAGTGGTCTGTCCATGACAGTTTTATCTTCCGGAATAGTGCCATCTATCCATGATTGAGCAACGGTGATTTTGGAGAGGCCTGGCTACTTGGTAAATGTATTTGTTTCAGTGGGGATATATTGTAGTGAACCCATGTCCCTTGTAGAACGTATTAATCTCGCCATGTTCACATCTATATTGTTATAATAGACAGTTTTTGCATTAATACCACCAATAGCATATTATTTATAATCGTGTTCTTTTAAACATCTCGCTGTAGGAGATGGCGGGCAAAACAACAATATAACCCATTGAATCAGGTTCAGTGATTGAGCGAACGTGAACCAATATATCTATATCCTCTTCGCTGAACCTTAGTTTTTTCTTCCTCGAATCTCCATGGTGGCAGTAACTTGCAGGCAATTTCTCCAGTCTTTTAACGGTGCGCTGAATAATGATTGCCCAGCGCGGATCTGGCTTGATAAATATCACGGAAAATGCGGGGAAACACCGTGCGTTAATGTGCGCCTGGCAAAGGCGCAGATTAAGCTGCGGTCGCAAATCAATGTTAGTAAATCAGGCCATTTAAAGGGCGGAGTAAGCAGACAGTGCCCGGCGCGGATGTGGTTTGATAAATACCACGGAAAATACGCAAAAACTCTGTGCGCACTGTGCGTTAATATTCGACCGCAGATTAAGCAGCGGTCGTATGTTAGTAAATCAGGCCCCTAGTGTTTTTGGCGTTAACGCTGTGTGGACTTCTGTTATTTGTCAGGTCTGTGAGCCGGACATGACACACTGCTGATTCCAGGTTATGGCTGAAGGGACACTAGTAATGGTCTGGGCCAGACCACTGCGATGAGTTGGTTTAGCCAGTTGAGCCCCATAGGCTGCCTTATTTAAGGTGCACCTCATTTTATAGTGAGGGGGAGGACAGACGGAACATGCTGAATGGAAGGTTGGACAAGGTACTAGACAAAACCTGTAAGCACAGAGTTGTACCTTGTCTGTTTTATGGCTTTATTTTGATCAGCTTGTGTTCAATGTTTTGGGGTTGTGATTACCCTGTTGTAAAAAAGTATAGCCATTTTTTTGAAGAAAGCCACTGTCTCCTGCGCCGTGTGTGCTTCCTACCTGCAACCCCAATAAAGCAGCCTACATCCCACATTGTTCTCACACACCGCAATTCTCACAAACCCACGTGGCTTCAAAATAGGTTGGAAGAACACATCAAACCTCAAGAGGCACATGAAAAGCGCACCAACCTGCAATTTATGCCATGGTAAATTAGCTAGTATCTGTCAATGATAACTAGCTAATGTTAACTACTTATTAGCATATATTAACCAACGGTAAGTGAACTTCAAAGGGGCAATCGAGTTTTATGATGTCAACTTGGATAGCTAGCTAATAATTATTGATTGAAGCCTTCTGTTAGCCTTGGCAAATGATAGCCAAAACTTATAGCTACCTAATATTAGCTAACGATGAGGTAGCATCAGGGCCGCATTTTTGCAATGGGCAGAAGGGGCTGCTGCCCCGGGCCCAGGCCACTAGGGGGCCCCGGCGCGGGAGATTTTAAATAATAATAATAATAATGATCATATTTTGATATTTTTGATGCATTTCCCCACCCGTAGTGAAGTACACGTTCTAATAGCATCACGTGTCGTTGCCGGTATCAAAGCTTGCAAGACAACAATGGCTTTGCATGAAACAATAAGAAAATACGAAAGTGGGGCTAAAAAACGAAAAATTCATCAGTAAAAGAAGGTGCGTTTCATTTCCATGTTTCCCCTCATTGCTCATGGACACCTAGTTTATTGTAGGCTAACCGATGAGCTTGATTTACGTGCAAACTTTGAATGTATATTGTTAAACTTTAGCCTACTTTAGTCTTGCTTATGCCAAAAGTTTCTCCCACAACACGGTAGTTTGCGCATGTTGCGAGTTTATAAAGGGATATAGCAATGCCCTCGTCTGTTGCCAGAATTCTTCTAATCCTGACCTGGTTAGCCTGAAGTTTTTGACCAACAGCTGATCAGTGAAGTGGGCCTTCACCAAATTAAAATACTCCCTAGGCCGCGCTAGTTCACAGATGTACGGAGGTCTGTGTGGGTATGGAATTCGCTGCTATCTGAGTGCGTAAAATATGTAAAATATTTTTTTCGCCTTCTGTTAGTTTTCATATTGCACAGATAATCATATGGAGGATATGTGGTTGATAAAAGGCCAGGTAGGCATAGTAGTTGTATTGTGCAATTACATCATTTGATTCTTCGAAATATAGACTTGACATTCTCTCACATTTTAATGATAATACTGTTAATCAAGTATTGGCGTAAAATTATTATTTACATTTCATTAATTGGAAATCAGCTGTGTGTGTAATGTGGCTAGAAGATGGACTATTAATTGAGACTGAAACAACACTAAAATGTTCTGAGTTTCCGTCGATGACAACTAGACTAAAACTAGGATGAAAGGATAAAAATGACTAAATGAGGCTAAAAGTAATATGTAACACAACACTTATAATAGCTGCCAAAATGAACAATAACTGGGACGAAGATTATTTATTACATAGTCATTTCTTTGATGTTTTAGCATACGGAGGCAGGGTGCGATTTGTCCAAAAACCAGAGGGGGGGATGTTTTTTTTTTTTATCATGAAAAAAAAACAAGCAATACATAGGCCTAAATCTCTTCATATACATGCATCATATATATGTCTATGATATGATAATCGCTGCTAGACGCTCAGTTCTTGTGCTCCCTCTCATTCACGTTGAAATACTGAAACCGAAACTGAAACTTAAACGCAACTGTTTTGGACAGAACTCGCTAATTCAGTGAACAAATATTTTCATATTCATTGTACAGTAGCCTACACACGGAAATTAGCAAAGCCAGTGAATTCTGAGAATGCCGACAGTTCGGGTAAGGTGAACGTTAGTGCCAGCGATGTATGCAAGTGTAAGAAAACACTGTCACAACCTGTCTGTTTTTTCATTGTTTTTTTAATAATTGAGGGTTATCCCCCCCCATGTATGAAATTCATCCAGCTGAGGTGGGGATGTAAAAACCAGAGGGGGGGTTAACCAACGGTTGCCCACTGCTGGCAATTGAGAACCGGTGACCCAAGCCCTGCCCCCCCTGCCCACTCTACAGAGCAACCCCCCCACAAACACACACACACTCTTTAAAGCCCCCCCACACACACACTCTACCGAGGTCATTTAAACATGTTGTCAGAGCAGCATGCTGGTCATTCAATCACACTGTAGGCCTCCAGCAACACAGCAAGCCATCAGAGGGGCTACGGCCCATGTAATGGACACACACACACACACACACACACACACACACATTCACACACACACACACACACACACACACACACACACACACACATACGCCCACACACACACACAGACACACACACACACACACACACACACACACACACACACACACACACACACAGACACACTCCTACACGTATGCAGTCACACACACATACACTCCTACACATATGCAGTCACACACACATTGGCGCCGCCACTGAAGGGGATGCTAGTGTTTCTCTGATGTGTGTGTTGCATGTTAAATGTACATAAGTTTGTTTGTGTAGCGAATGTTTTGCTTGTGCGAGTTAACCAGAGTTTTTATGATAATATTTAGGCTGCTGTATCATGTATCGGCTGTGCCGTCACCAAGCCATTGTTTACTGACATTTGAGTAGGGTGTTTTCCCAGGTATGGGACTGTTAGGCTGTTAGTAGCCAAGTGTTTAAATAGGGCTGATTGTAGGCTATATGCACACGGAGCCTAGATTCACTGAATGTGGTTCATTTTTCACACCTATCGAATCTTTTAATTTCGTAAAGACAGAGCCTGGTAACGAGATATTTGCGTAAAAACGGAGCCACCAGATTGTGTTGAACGGGCTGTAGTACATACCTCACGCCTGTGGGTGGCGCTTTTAGCGCTTTATTTACACAACTGAAAAAACGTGAAAAACCTAGAAGCAGAGACTAAACAGCACGAGGATAAACACATTACACAAGACATTCAAGCTCCAATTAACAACATTACATTATGATGGTTAATAAAATCAGTGGTTAGACTAAAGGATATATGAAAATGAATTATTTTTTCTATTGATAATAAAGAGTTTGGAACAGTACAACATGACATGTCTGTCATCCCATTTCCCATGATGCTTTGTCCGAGCATTTTACATACATTTATGAATAAAAAAGCAAATTAAATCGCTGGCCAATTTATATTTGTGGTCATGAAAGTTATGTTATGTCTGAATAAGAAGAATTAGATCAAGATAGGAGGCTAATCAAACATCAGAAGGCTGGGTTAATGTTAGTGAATTCGAGGCCCACCACGAGTGAGATTTTGACAGAGAGCAAGTTATATTTGTTGGAGATTGCGAAACGATCACGTGGGGCAATGACGTCATCAGGTTGCGTGAAACCGTGCAGACGAACACCAGCCCCTGTACCGATTCAAATCTACTCACTTTCTACCCTAGACTTCGATCGTTGCGGATAGAGAGTGCGGATAGAGACTGCTCGTCTAAATGATAGGGCTATCTGTATTAGCTATCTGTATCAGATTGAGAAACTAGGGTCCATGTAAACGACCTCTGAGCCACAGGTGTTGGTGCCTGCTTATGACACACCTGCAGGTAATGATTGGCATGAGCCAATTGCAGGTTAGTGCCTAGGCTATTTAAACAAACGTTTTGTTTCTTTCAGGTGAGTTGCCGTTTCATAAAGATGTAAGTCTTTGGGGCTCTCACCATCGACTAGTTTAAGTGGTCCCTTTATTTCTTAGACCACTCACTGCATGAAATGTGGGATTTACGACAGTATTCGACCCTGTGTATTGCCGTAGAAGCCCACGTTGGTGTGAAAGCCCCCCCACCCCTTCCCTTGACCAGGCCTAGGTTTTGTTATGTTAATTAAATTGACCTGGATTGAAAACAACCCCCCCCCCCCCCCCCACCAGGGGAGGCACCCCGTCACTGCTTCACTGATTTAAAAAACCTGAAAGTCACAGGTTCGATCCCTACTAGTGGCAACCATAGCCCAAGTTGCTTAACGACTGTTAACGACTCTTAATGACTGTTATCAGAGTAAGCCTGACTCTGTATAATTACATGCCAGAAACGAATCTCAAGAACATTAAGGTGAAATAATAATATATAAGTTAGGAACATTACACATAGCCTAAGTTAAAACTTTTAAACACATACCACCATAAACATGTGAGATAATTCGACAAGAGACATTGAAAGACAGCTAACTCACTGCTTCGTCAAATAAGAGAGATCAACTATATATATATATCTGGAACCACTTACAGATTCCGATTAGCTAAATTTGCGTCTGAATGGAAAGGTGTTATCTTTCCCCATCCCACCCATGCTGCTAAGCCATTTCTAGCATAATATGCGATCAACCGTGGAAAACAGAAGGCAGGCGATTTTTTTTATCAGTTCTCACCACACAACGACGTCTCATCTTTGCTCCTTGAATGTCCAGTGGTGTAGTCCAGTGTATACGCAGGTATACGGAGTATACCCACTTATTTTTCAGTCAGCATTGGGTATACCCACTTCTCAAAACAGGGTGTTTATCCTTACTACGTGTAAAAAAGACTAGAAATTGAACGTTTATTATTCGAGTCTAAAGTTTCTAATGTTGCCTCGGGCGCCTTTACGTGAACATAATTAAAACGTCACATAAGTCCACTAAACAATTCCCAATTCGCACGCTCCAGTAACAGAAGAGAAATACGCCAGAGGGGGGAGGAATGATAAACCAGGTACTTGGTCGCACTGACGAGCTTGATACTTACCAGCAACGTGGCTAAGAGGTTAGACATACAATACCATTAACCTGAAGAGGGCAGGTTTGAAGCTCGCAAAGCTCGCGCAAGATTTCAAAATCTACCTGAAAAGACACAGGATAGATATTCACGAGTGGCCAACATGTCCCAAGTTGCGAAATGAC
>NC_137922.1:27783493-27785993 GCF_963457725.1 Sprattus sprattus | reverse complement strand
AACTCTCACACACACTCTTTGTCACACACTCCCTCTTTCACACACTGTCTCTTACACACACTCTCTGTCACACTCTTGCTCTTTTTACACACTCACACACACTCTCTCTCACAAACACACACACTCTTTCACACACACTCTGTCATGCACACTCTCTCACACAATCTTTCACCTACACACACACTCTTTCACACACACTCTCTTTTCATCTGTCTCTTCTCTCCCCTTCTGTTTTATTTACTTTACTTTATTTACTTCTCTCCTTTTTCACTCTTTCTCTCCAACTCTCCTCTACCTCTATTACTGTTTTTTCTCTCTCCCTCACTTCCACTCCCTTGCATTTTGTTTCTGTTTCTGTCTTTCTTTCTTTCTCTTTCTCTCCCTCTCTCTCTCCCAAACAGCTCAGCAATCACTCACACTTCAGCCATTAGCTACTGAGAGACTGTCAAACTAACATTCAGAGGGGTTGTGTATGTGTGTGTTTGTGTGTTTGTGTGTGTGTGTACGATTTGCATACAATGAAATGTGTGTGTGTGAGAGAGAGAGCGCGCATGTGCGTGTGTGTGTGGGAGAGAGAGGGCGAGAGAGCGTGTGTGTATGTATGTGTGTGTGTGTGTGTGTGTGTGTGTGTGTGTGTGTGTGTGTGTGTGTGTGTGTGTGTGTGTGTGTGTGTTTGTGTGTATAATATGAATGAATTCCATATGAAATATGAATGTGTTTAATGAGGGAGTACATCTGTGGAGAGACTGTGCTGCAGTCAGATGTCCTAAGGGCTGTGTAAACAGACAACATGCGCCCACACACACACACACACACACACACACACACACACACACACACACACACACAATGACTCTCTCTCACACACACACAATGACTTTCTCTCACACACACACACACACACACACACACAATGACTCTCTCACACACACACACACACACACACACACACACACACACACACACACACAATGACTCTCTCTCTCACACACACACACACACGTGATGACGCTCTCTCACACACTCAAACATGCTCGTACTCCCATTCACTCGTACACACTGCAGGTTTAGTTCCCGTACTGTAGAACAGCCATACACAGGTCTCATGATTTGATGATGATGGTGTGTGTGTGTGTGTGTGTGTATGTGTGTGTGTGTGTGTGTGTGTGTGTGTGTGTGAACATGGACATGCCTCATGTGTCCGACCCCTTGTATGAGTTCACTGCATTATTAACGTCACGCTGCTAAAATTAGCAGAGCAGGCGCTCCTGCGCTCAAAAACACGCTGGGTTTATTCAGACGATCTCATTCATCTTTGCGTGTGTGTGTGTGTGTGTGTGTGTGTGTGTCTGTGTCTGTGTGTGTGTAAAGTGTAGCAATTCAGTTAGCGATTAAGAGCTGTAGGTAATAAGGGGGTTGGCTAAATATAAACAGACACTCACACGCACACACACACTGCACCGTGTTACCTGTTCTAGGGTCAGATCCTCTGAATTCAACTGTGAGTGTGTGTGTTGACTGAATTAGTATTGGCGTAAATGACAAGACATCGACCGATAAAAATCGTGATTTTAGATTGAGTTTAAAAAAGGAAGCGTCAGATGAGCACACACACCAAAGTGCTACAAATACACTTGAAAACGGCATAACGATCATCACAGCAACCTGATGTGGCCACCATTGCAGTGCACACACACACACACTATCAGAGGGGTAAATCACACACTCGCACACACACACACTATCACACACACACACACACACACACAAGCACACATTGCAGTGCAGTTGTGGTTTCTCCTCAGGAGCACCCAGCAGAGGATCAGGTAGTGTGTGTGTGTGTGTGTGTGTCTGTGTGTGTGTGTGTGTGTGTGTGTGTGTGTGTGTGTGTGTCTGTGTGTGTGTGTGTGTGTGTGTGTGTGTGTGTCTGTGTGTGTGTCTCTGTGTGTGTGTCGAGATTGAAGCATGGCAGCACATGGGCTCGCCGCTCTGTCGCTGTCCAGGTGCTGAAAAGGCAGAAACGCAGATTCAGCAGCTTCTCGTGGATCAGCTCCGTCTCTGTCCAGCTACAGCTCGATGTGTGTGTGTGTGTGCGTGGACGCTATTCCGTCTCTGTCCAGCTGCAGCTCGATGCGCGCGTTTCTTATGGCTTAATGCTCATTGGAGCTCGCGCCCGCTAATGGTGTATGTGTGTGTGTGTGTGTGTGTGTGTGTGTGTGTGTGCGCCCGCTAATGGGAAACAAGGCCTCCTGGGACGCAAAAAATTACCCATAGTTTCCTCTGGGTTCGCGGCAGAGATGGTCACAAATGATGTTTGAACTTCTGGGAAATGGAAAAGAAAAATGTCACCGTTCAGCTGAAGTAAAAGAAAAAAGAGGAATGTGTGTGTAGGAGTGGGGGTGTGTCTGTGTGTGTGTGTGTGTGTGTGTGTGTGTGTGTGTGTGTGTGTGTGTGTGTGTGTGTGTGTGTGTGTGTGTGTGTGTGTGTGTGTGTGTAGGAC
>NC_137922.1:27770993-27773493 GCF_963457725.1 Sprattus sprattus | reverse complement strand
GTTCGAATGCCTTCCCCTACAAAATACTATAATTTTGAGCCTTCGGTACAATATTTCGAGATATAGTACCTTGTACCTTGCTGCCTCCAGTAGTTGCACTGTTTACAATAGTACATGACATCTGCATGTGGAAAAGATGTTAAAACTTCATCAGGGCGGAGGGGGAGGGGTCATCTGCAGGTGAAAAATATGTAAACATTTGGTTGCGGGGAAGGGGGCGGGGTCCCGCGACGAAGTGTCCTCTTTTTTCAAACTCCAATATGGTCACCCTAGCTAACCCCACTGTTACAAAGCGCCTACTCAAGAAGAAGAATCTAGATGCTTACCCCACTAAACTCTTATCCAATTTACCATTTCCTGGCAATATCATTGAAAAAAAATGTCAAACTGCTATTTTTTTTGATAACTTCAGGCAGGTTTAAATGGTAATCCCAGCTCTCATTAAGAGTTGAAATTACATCATTGATCAGTCCCAGTGTTATTGGACCTCAATGCAGCCTTAGTCGCTGTTGGCCATGATATAAATTACATGTGAGTGTGTGTGTGTGTGTGTGTGTGTGTGTGTGTGTGTGTGTGTGTGTGTGTGTGTGAGAGTGTGCGTGCGTGCGTGCGTGCGTGCGTGCGTGCGTGCGTGCGTGCGTGCGTGCGTGCGTGCGTGCATAGACTGGAACATTGGGTTGGATTTACAGGAACGGTCATCAAGTGGCTCAGATCATACTAACAAGACAGGAGCTTCTTGGTCGCCATGGAAACTATCCCTCAACACCAACATCCTTGACCTGTGGTGACCCCCAGTGGTCCATCGTCATGCCTCCCCTTTGGACACACACACACACACACACACACACACACACACACACACACACACAGACACACACACAGACACACAGGCCCCTTGGACACATCATTAAAGACATTTTTATCATAGCTATGCTGATGACACCCACATGTACTTCGCCCTCTCACCTATCGTCTGTCTGCGCTCCCCTGGGATCTCCTTGCACTGTGTGTGTGTGTGTGTGTGTGTGTGTGTGTGTGTGTGTGTGTGTGTGTATGCGTGTCAATGCACTGACGAAGAAGCTGAATGAGAATAAAACCGATATAATGAGTGAGGAGAATGAAGAGACTCATGTTTGCTAATCATAGAAGGACTGAAATCTGAGAACACTGTAAAAAACCTTGGTGCCTTAATTGACTGCCAGCTCAGTTTTAACAAGCAATCAGTAAATCAGCTTTTTACCGTCTAAAAAACATCACCAAACTTAGAGGCCTCGTGTTATTCATGCCTTTCTCTCCAGGGTTGACTACTGCAGGTTTTTTTCTACTGCAGGCCTTCTTAAAAGACCATCAAACAGCTTCAGCTTGTACAAAATGCATCTGCTAGAGTGTGTGTGTGTGTGTGTGTGTGTATGTGTGTGTGTCTTCCTAAAAGACCATCAAACAGCTTTGGCTTGTTGTAAAGGCAGACTCGTTAGGGTACCATTACATAATAAGGGAGACGACACAAAGTAGTTAAAATATAAAAATAAGAATTTATTTGTATCGAAATCAAGAATGAATCAAAATAGGGGCATGAAAAGGTAATGTTCAATGTCGTGCATGAATGTGGTGAATGAAGGTATCAGTTTGTTAGGTAAATTAATAAGAAAGTGAGAGCTAAAGAAATAGAAAGGGGGACAGATTTAGAAAGAAGTCAAAGAGCCCGAGTTAAAGAGAATACCAAAATAGTGCCTACAAGTACCAAAAAGAAGTGCCTAATGAGAGAGAGAGAAAACCCCTTTTATAGCCCCACCCCAAATACAGGTGCAGACAATAAAGCACTTAGGCTCAGGTTCTGCCTCTGCCCCTGCACTGGCTGGGCTGAATCCTGAAGGGGTACAGGTATACGTCACACTTGTACAAAATGCAGTTCTTATGAAAACAAATAGAACTGACCACGTTACTCTGACACTTACTTACTTCTGACTTAGGTCCTTACACTGGCTTCCAGTAAGTCACAGAATTTACTTTAAAGCACTGCAGCTTGTTTATAAGTCACTAAATGGGACAGAACCAAATTACCTGTCAGCAAGTGTCAGGTGTGCACACCTGCTAGACCTCTCAGATCACTGGAATCGGCTGCTTATACCTGCAGTTAGTATTAAACATGATGAATCTGCTGCTAATACCTGCTGTTAGTATTAAACATGATGAATCTGCTGTTAGTACTAAACATGTGTAAGTGAATGAGACACCATAGACTCCATTACCCACAATTCCCTTATCAAATTTCAATCCTTATCAACAGTCAGTGACCTCGCAATTGGTCACATCAAAGTCATAAAAAGGGTGACGCATTTTGCCCTTAAAACAGTGATAACCCCCCAAATCTTTCTCTCTGGCGGTCGGTTTCACACAAGTGAACATCGTTCAATTAAGAGATACCCTCTCTGCAGAACAAAGGACAACGCACGACGGTCGTATTGAACTTTTGGCCGAAGTTAAGAAAATACTTTGACGC
>NC_137922.1:27763493-27765993 GCF_963457725.1 Sprattus sprattus | reverse complement strand
GAGCTGGCCAGTAGGTAACACCTTTTATCAAAGATTATGTGTGTGTGTGTGTGTGTGTGTGTGTGTGTGTGAGAGAGAGAGAGAGAGAGAGAGAGAGAGAGATAGAGAGAATGTGAGTGTGTGTGTGAGGTAGAGCATGTGTGTGTGTGAGTGAATGTTTGCATCCGAGGTGGACAGAGAAGTCTGGATCCAGATAAAATACTGAAGTGGGTGTGGTTTATAACATAGTGGGTGAGGTTAACAGCAGAGTGGGTGTGGCTTATACCAGAGTGGGTGTGGTTAATAATACAAGAGGTCCCCCTAACTGGGGCAAATGCTGAAGGCTAATAAATAACCTAATAATCAATCAATACAGTTTTTCACGATTGCTAAAACACTATAACCCATTGGCTGAACAAAGATCTCAATTGCCTGAACTCATAAAGCTAATTATGTGACACAACCAATATAAGCCAGTTTAGAGAGCAAACAGGTTGTTGAAGGTGGGAAGGAGAAAGTCTGAGAATGGATAGAACAAACAATGTGAGAGGACGAGAACGAGTCAACACCACGTTGACTCCTTTGATTTTTGTCCCTTTTAAGGCCTCAATTTACTTCTGTATACCTCTCCGTCCTCGAAAAAAAATGGGCGGGCGGTGGATTTAGAAAAATTTAAACGTACTAGTCGGCCCTACATACTATTCCGACGGCTATCCGTGCTGAAACCTATTCAGCGCCGGACCACTGGGTGGGGTAATGACTGTTTGTCGAGGCCGTAGCTACCCCATTACCTCTTTGTTGGAAGTCATTGATTGTTTTTCCCCTCCTCCCAACTGTCACTGACTTGACATGTGGGCTCCCTCTGGACATGTCGGGCAGGTGTCGTTACGTGGGCCTTGGAGACATGTAGCTCAGTCACAAAAGGCATGTCTAATGCTATATATTCACTTGAGAAGGCAAATGTATCTCCATCGTTGTGGTAATTTTTTTGTGAAAAACAGAGTAGCGATTTATAACAAAACGATATGCTTATCTTACATACAATAGATAAACTATTATAAAACGATCCAATAAAATGAATACGTTCTTATTTTCTTTGGTATTTTTGTCACATTCATTTGCAATGATTTCTGGGTAACCTTTATATCACTACAACGCTATGACAACACACTCAGTGTTGGCCGCGAGACGGTTGCCTTTGTCAAAAAGTGGTAACGTGAATGTGTCACTATGAAACAAAGCATGCACACTTCGAACAAAATTACCCCCCAAACTCTGAGAAAAGGGCCAGAAAAATAAACCCACGGTAATCATCATACCAATCAACATGCAGTTTTATAGTTATATCAGCCACACAGCAAGAGCATGCATACCTCAACATACAGTTGTGGGACTGCCTTTTCAACCATGAGTATGTTGAAAAACACATACAGGAGCACACTTACTTGATGATTATGATCCTCTCCCTGGACACCTTTAATGCCCAATTTTCAAGAAGACGATCTTAGAGAAGTCGTTGTGTGTGTGGTAGTCGTTTATTGTATAAATACCTCCTCCCGGCAATCCTCACATACAGCGAACGATGGCAACTAGACAAGACTTGATGGTGGAGCTGGACTAGTTTGAGTTGTTAGCAGAGGACGTGCTTGTAGCGATTTTTAGGCGACAACTACAACAACAACAGAACAGGAGACAGAGGCACAGGTGGTATGTACGTTTACTAGATTTTCCGCTAAATCAAGCGTTAGCGTATTCACAATAACACTCAAAAGTGTGCTACTAATGCTTAGACCAATGCTTAGACCGTGCTGATATGCTCTCACACGCCACCCTCATTGAGGCAAAAGTAATGTTTGCCTCAAATGTCTTTCACATGCCATTTTATTTAAAGTCAGATATTCTAAATAGGTTCTACACATACATGAAATACATTTCCTATTTAATGGATGCAAAGTAATGCTGCCAGCATTACCCCGTAGCAAATTATGTTTGTCAGTTCAAGCTGGTTGGAGAAGGCACTTTCAACACCGAGCCACCAGCCAAGAGACCAACAGTGGTCGGGAGCAATGTACTTTTCGAGGATTTATATAAAATACGGTAGCCGTAATGCCGCAAGCGGTGAGGCTTTGTAGTTTACCAAAGTCGTACTAAAACATTTTGACAGAAAACAGGAAATGTGAGGTCCTGACATGTGTGATTCTGGAAATGATGTAGTTTGGAAATGATGCCGTAAGCTGGCCAATCACAGCCAAGGGGGTATCCGACTCTCTCCGACTCTTTAAGAAAAGTTAGAAAAAAGCGTTCCTCTCCGACCAGCTCTCCGAGGGCTCTCCGAGGGCTCGGATGGGCGTTAACACCTGGGTGAAGGTGTTGCCAAGGCGTGCCAAGGCGTGCCAAAGTGTCCCTCTACGACCGAATCGGAGAGAATCGTAGAAGTAAAATACGGCCTTTACTGTAGTAGTGTATACTGTAGGCCTACAGTGCATTGTAGGCTGTACAATATAATGTACAATACGTAAAC
>NC_137922.1:27748493-27750993 GCF_963457725.1 Sprattus sprattus | reverse complement strand
TGAAGAGTATGACCGTCACGGCTGTGTTGAAGATGTTGATGTTGGTGAAAATGATGTCAATGATGATGAAGAGTATGACAGTGACTGTGAGGTTGAAGATGCTATTGACAAAGTTACTGTTGATGAAGATGATGATGATGCCGTCGATGAAGCTGGTGGTGAGGAGTATGACACAGACGATGATGCCGACCTCGGTGAAGAGGGGGACCAGACAAGCGTGGCTGCCCCTGCCGAGAGGAGGGAGATGTGCCTGTTCACCGGCTACCAGCACAGAGTGGTAGTAGCATGTCCCACAGTCGAAACTTCCAAAGAGAGGGGCCCCTTTGAATTAATTGAAGAAGGCAAATACAGCGCAGCCAAGGGCAAAGCTAGCTTCAAAATGGTCATTGAGAAGATTCCAGTGAAGCACAGCTGCAGCAAGAACCTCGACATCCATGAGGTACAGGTGGGCTGGTCTCTGGCCAATGGCAGCCTTCGGTTGGGTGAGGAAGAGCACTCCAGTGTTTACTCCAGCAGGGTCAAGAAGTCCACCAACAGCGAAACTGAGGGCTATGGTGAGCCCACGGCACGTCTTGATGCACAGAGACTGAACGCTCAGAACGAGCAAAAGAGACAGAGGGTCCACGACCGGAAGGGGGATGGATAGACTCCAAGGAAAAAAGAAGCTGGACAGACAAACTGGGAACTGACACAGGGAAGAAACGGACTTGATAATTGTTAAAAAAGAAAAAAAAAAGGAAAATACCCTCAATGAAGAGGGGGGGGTGGGAAGGACATTTTGTGTTTTGTTGTTAAATAACCTATTGAGGTCCTGAAAAGTGTTATGTAAGGTGGTTTTGTGCTTAGCTTTGGATAATCGAATTAAGCCCTTCTTTAACCTCCCGGGAGGGGCATGAAGTTGAGGGGAAGGGTATGTGGTACCACAAGCTGGGCTGGTGGTTCCACTAGGTTGGAATGGGAGTGAATTACCTCAAAAGGCCTATATGGGGCAGGCTCTAGGACCCTGGGGAGGTGCTCTGGGGACTAGGAAGGTCAGGTCACTGATTGCAAGCTCAGGTGCAAATGGTTAGAGTAGGTTGGCACCTGAGCAGGAACGAGTTTGAAAAGAGTTGAGAGTGGGGACAGACCACCGTTGGTATGATTTAAGTTTGGAGCAACTGTTTTGCCTTTGAAGAAGTTTTATGTTTGACTTTTTGTTAGTTAATAAACCAAATTCCTCATTTGAAAGCATTTTTGCCTGCTCTGTCCAGTGATTACGCACTGCCCTACACCCCGCTCAGTGGTAAAGCCTCTCATGATGCCACAGTACGTGTGTGTTTGTGTGTGTGTGTGTGTGTGTGCGTGTGTGTTTATGTGTGCATATGTTTAATCCTTTGCAAAAGCTACACATAAAGAGAGATTGAGGGTCCAACTATAAGGCCGAAATCACTGGTCTGCCATCATGGTTACTCTATGCTGCTGCTGCTGTGTGTGTGTGTGTGTGTGTGTGTGTGTGTGTGTGTGTGTCTGTGTGTGTGTCTGTGTGTGTGTCTGTGTGTGTGTGTGTGTGTGTGTGTGTGTGTGAGAGAGTGTGTGAGAGTGTGTGTGTGAGTGTGTGTGTGTATGCGTGTGTGCCCGTGTGTATTAAGCTACAGGTCCGTCGTCTCTGACCTTTAAAACACACAGCACAGATAAGCATTCAACCCATCAGACAGAGACAAGCTGCAGAAATATACACACACACACACACAAAACACACATACACACACACATACCAGACTGCTCTCTCTTCACCCGAAACCACCTTCCCGGCCTCATGACTGTCCCTCCTAACTACACAAAAGTATATTTTTATGATGTGATTTCTGCCCAGTAGTTTATAGTGTGTGTGTGTGTGTGTTTGTTGTTTATCAGTAGTGTTTTGTGTGTGTTTGTTGTTTATCAGTAGTGTTTTGTGTGTGTATTTGTTTTTGTTTGTTGGTGTGCAGTAGCTTGTTTCTTGTGTGACAGTGGTATTTCTTGTCTATTACTGATTGTTTTTGCTGTTTATCAGTGATGTTTGTTTATTTGTGGTGCTTATTGTTTATCGGTTTGTTTGTGTTTATTGTTTTGCCTGAAGCCTCTCTAGTATCATGCTCCCGATCACTTAACATGCTGAGGAGCTGTGTGTGTGTGTGTGTGTGTGTGTGTGTGTGTGTGTGTGTGTGAACCACATGCTACCGTGGCTGCAGCAACATGCAATATGTGGCTGCATCTTTCACATCAGTTCATGCATTGTACCAACCACATATATATGTGTGTGTGTGTGTACATGTTTGTGTAAGTGTGCATGTGTGAGTTTGAGTTTGCCTTGTAGAAGCAGCCTGCAAGGTCTCGAGGGCGATGGTAGAGTGTGTGTGTATGTATCTATTTGAGTGTGTGTGTGTGTAGGGGTTATCCATTGGCTCAAACACTTATTTATCTCGTCCCATTTAGCAATACGTCTCTCAGGTGGAAACCATGGAAACTCTGCCTCTGGGTG
>NC_137922.1:27728493-27733493 GCF_963457725.1 Sprattus sprattus | reverse complement strand
TTGCGAGTGCTGCAGTATTTAAAATTAAAATGAAATGAATTAGTAAAAAAAAAAAAATTACGGCGTAGTGTGTTGCCAATGGTTTTCTTGGTGACTGTGGTCCCAGCTGCCTTGAGATCATTCACAAGCTCCCCCCCAGTTCTGGGGTTATTCTGCACCTTTCGGATGATCACTGATACCGCACGAGGGGATATCTTGCATAGAGCCCTAGACCTAGAGCGGTTGACAGTTGTTTGGTGTTGCTTCCATTTACTAACTAGAATGCGTTTCGTGAACGAACTGCAAGAGTGTGCTTGCTCTGTTGCGGCCATGACAGAGAGAACAAGTGCCTTGGAATTGGGGCAGGTGTCAGCCGTGCGCGCCTACCACACACACTCTCCCTGCTGGATGAGCATGCACAAATGAGTATGCATTAGTGAGTATGCATGAGTGAGTAAACATGAGTGAGTATGCATGAGTGAGTATGCATGAGTGAGTAAACATGAGTGAGTATGCATGAGTGAGTATGCATGAGTGAGTATGCACAAGTGAGTAAACATGAGTGAGTATGCATGAGTGAGTATGCATGAGTGAGTAAACATGAGTGAGTATGCATGAGTGAGTATGCATGAGTGAGTATGCACAAGTGAGTAAACATGAGTGAGTATGCATGAGTGAGTATGCATGATTGAGTAAACATGAGTGAGTATGCATGAGTGAGTATGCATGAGTGAGTATGCATGAGTGAGTAAACATGAGTGAGTATGCATGAGTGAGTGTGCATGAGTGAGTATGCACGAGTGAGTAAACATGAGTGAGTATGCATGAGTAAGTATGCAGGAGTGAGTAAACATGAGTGAGTAGAGCCCTGGTATGGAAGGTGTCTCTTAATATTCCTAGTTATACAGTTGAATGGAGAGGGACAGAGAGAGAAGAGGAGCCTTGAGACCTTGGCGCAGGTGTCAGTGAAGCACAGGTGCAAGCCAGTTTAATGACCCCATTATGATGTCATAATGCCATGCAAGTTCTACCATGCAAGTCTATGGGGAAAAAAGGTGATGGAAAAAGAGGAATAAAAAAAGAGTGGCAAGGAGTACCGCCACGAAAAGATATAGCAGGTTGCACCGGTGCGGGCCGGACGTTTCAGTGTTTGAACGGCGTCTCTATCTCAATCGGGCGAGGCGTAGTTAAAAAAACGAAGAACAATACCTAGAATGCGTTTCGTGAACGAACTGCGAGAGTGTGCTTGCTCTGCAGTGCAGTGGCCGAGTGCGCATATGTTGTTGAGGGGCCGCACAGACTGATATCTGAGAACAAAATCTGTATAGTACTGTGTTTTCTGTGTTCAGTACAACGTTGAATGCAGGTTGTAGGATGAATCTGCCAGCCTTCCAGTGTAACCGTCTGCAGTGACACTGAATACACCTTTTTGTTTTCAACCAATATATTTTAGCAAGCAACCAAGCTCAACCATTATATTCTGGCTCCACTGACGTTTAGACATATGAGGGTATCTTTGTTGTTCTGTTTTTGTTTGTTTGTTTGCTTGTTTATTGTGAAAGGGTCTAGTGTGTTACATTTAGCTTGGAGGAGTCTTAAAATAGGTTCCAAGTGACATTATCTCTTATGGGGTGTAATTATTCCTCCAAAGGTCGTGTTAATCAATGAGTGCACCTGAATTGTGCGGTATTTGTTGAGGGAGACTTGGGCTTGTTTTGATTTTGTATTGGTTGCGGATGCAATAAATCTTGTCTGTGCTTCAAATGTAAATATATTTATTGTCTCTCTGTATTATGAAACTTGCATATTTGCTAAGCACAAACATTTCAGGTGTCATGGTCATAATAGTTCCAGAGTTTCGTTATACTGAGAAATACTGAGCTAAGTGAATTGTTGAAATTGTTATCTTGGTAAAAGGAAACATCTCTGCAACAATATTGGAATGAATGCGGTTACATAGTCAGCTTTACTTAAAGTGTATTGTAAGATATAGCTTGTTAGACTTAATGCACTTAGAGTTAGACTGTAGGTCTAGTATCTAACGTAAGCAACACTTTTACTGTATAGATAGAGAGCACGTGTATCACATTGGTTGGCATAAAAAGTTAGTCTTCTCTTATAAGCCTAGGTAGTACATCTGATTAGAGCTAGCAACCATGAATTGCAGATTAAGGGGTCCCCTATCTCAGTGTTCATTTTGGCAGCTATTTTTAGATTCAGTCTTAAGACAAAAATGCATACTAGTTTTAGTCACATTTAGTCATAGTTATCCTTCTTAGTTTCAGTCTAGTTTTCGAAAACTCATTACAATTTAGTCTAGTTTTAGGCACATTTAAAATTCCATATTATAGCCACATTAAACTCCTTCCCTTCCCTTCTCAGGCCCAGGGACCTCCTGTGTTGTGTCAACTGCATAGTTATCTAGCTTGCAGTACTTAAATTGTGGATGCAATTAGTCTCCAAGATACAGATCTCATGCCTACAGCTGAATTCGAATTTGTTTGTAATAAATAATCGAATGTGATGATGAAGTACGGTACGCAGCGTCTTAACTGAAGCTCAACTCAACTATTACAGCACCTAGCTTGCCGCTAACACTAACTGAAAACACACTGGAACACATAGTGGCTAGGTAGCTAGCTGCTAATAAGTAACATATATAATAGGGTGACCAGACGTCCCGGTTTTACCGGGACCGTCCCGATTTTGAGTTGCGTGTCCCGTGTCCCGACAAAAACCTGTCGGGACGCTAATATGTCCCGGTCACCAACCACTATGAAATCGTCCCGGTTGTCAGCGATTACATAGTCGATGTGGTCTCATTATAGCCTGATCATTAACTAAACCCATGTAGAAATACTAATAAAGCGTCCAGCGTATGATTTGAACAATGTGTGCGTGTGTCAGTCAATCATAGTGGTCTGCGTCTACATAACCTGTGCAACCAGCGTTACAATGTATTTGTTTCTGCCTAGTAGTAACGTCTCTTCAAGACAGCCAGGATTATAGCCATGAGTTTAGCTCAAAGTAAACGGTGCAAGGAGTGAAATTGTAAGTACAGGTAGTTACAGAATGTGGCTGTATCTGTTATCTGTAGTTGTTAACGATTGTTACCTGCTCAAATGTAGGTTAACTTGAGGTTAATGAAAGGGAATATTGTAATGTAGTGGACTATGTTAACACTAAGCTAGCAAGCTAGCTAGCTATTTTGTTAGTGTGAACGAGCAAATTCGAAATACAAGAAAAAACTATCGACATATCTCTATTCTTTGCATTAATATATCTCTCTAGTTTTTCGAAACAATAATATCAGTCCCTACCTATAGAATGTTGTTGTTTATAATCAGTTATTAATGCTAGTGAATCTTAATTTGACATAATTAAAGTGAATGCATTGGGTGCCTTCCATTTCAGCCCATTATACAATATTTATCATTGATAATGAAGATTTATTTCAAATGGGCACCCCAAAAAATTGCAGCGCGCTGCGCGCGCAAACATGCCTCTCCCCTTGGGGATAAGCCCCCCAATAGCTTTGATACCTAGAAACACTCCTGTTGTTGGCAAAATGTATGTTCAGGAGAAAAAAGTGTGTGTGCACGAGCATTATGGGCACGCGCAAAGTGTCCCGGTTTTAGGTCCGGCAAATCTGGTCACCCTAATATATAAGTAACACATCAGCAGTAATGAATCAAGTGTACTGATATTAAATGTACTACTAAATGTACTACTAACATGCCATTCTTAAATTAAAGCCAGTGACATGATGGCTAACGATTAACGAGTTAATGATGGATACCGACAGTTAGCTTACCTAGCTAGGTAGCATTACCATTGGATTTCAATGGCGGTTATGCTAGCTCTGGCTATCCAGACAAAGGAGCCTTGTTTTTGGACACGTATCACTTGACGAGTGGGGGCAATACAGTCATCTGGAAAGTTTAAAATGATACTAAACGAAGGGAAATCTACTGTATGGAGATATTTCTGCTCAGTAGACAATGCATATTCTAATTAGGCTGGTGGATATGTCCAATGTAAGAAGTGTGAAGTTTTAATGAAATATGATTGATGCAACTCTCGTTCTCGACAACAACATGGATTAACCTGGATGGCTGTATGTAGTTTCAGAACGAACGTCAAAGATCTTCAATGGTAAGACTTGTCGGTTGTGCCTCTGTTGGTGTCTCGTAAAACGTGAGTTTTATTAAAGCATAGCGTGTGTATTGTGTAGCTATTTCATTCCGAGATGGCATGGGAGTAAAATGCTCCGCTCTGCTGCTGGTATACAAACAGCCGGAAAGGTTAACAAACGGAATGAAATAGCTACACATTACACACGCTATGCCTTAATAAAACCCACATTACTCACATACTGGTTAACACTGTTAGAGCGGGTGTATAAACTGTACCTGAAACTGTTGCCACTACATTCGTTTTAATATTTTGCACTCTCTATCTAACCACTCGTTCAGGTGTTTTCTTGAGTTGGTACAGCCAACTACCGCACACGTAGTTCCCGAACCACTTTTCCTAGTTAAGTTTTCCATCCTTTTTCACACTGTGTCTCTGCGTCGATATCGGAGAGATACCTAGCAAAATAAACCTGAGCCTGGGTGAAGGCTAAATAGCTCGCTAGCTATCATCACTCTATTCACGATTGTATCAATAGTATATCTAGGTTTTCTTTGGTGACTGTTGTCGGGCCTTTTGAACTGTCTGTGGGTTGTGAACGTAAACAACTCGCTAGCTATTACTACTACTGTATCATGATATAAAGCTTAATGGTGGTTTTCGATTTACATGATTTTTATGGCATTTAAGAGGTATAAACCTTGATGGTGGTTTTCGATTAGCATGATTTTTATGGCATTAAAGAGAGCTTCGCCTTCTCCTATCTCAGAGTGGGTGACGTCACAATGGCTCAACCTTCCACCATGTTAGTCAATGAGAGAAAAAGGTGATGACAAAGAGGAATAAAAAAGGAGTGGCAAGGAGTACCGCCACGAAAAGTCATAGCA
>NC_137922.1:27708493-27723493 GCF_963457725.1 Sprattus sprattus | reverse complement strand
GTTTTATTTGGTTTCAGCCTTGATACAAGTTATACTATACAACTATACAATACAACAGTGGTGCAGTACAGCGTGTTGAAATGTACATGTACGAAGGAAAAATATAGATGTTGCCTACGAGCGAATATAGGTGTTGCTGAAGACATTTTCCAACTATTACTGCTGCATTAGAAAGCCTTGGGCTATCAATGAGACAAGTTGTGTGTGTGTGTGTGTGTGTGTGTGTATATGTGTGTGTGTGTGTATGCACACACTCTTACTGCTGCATATGAAAGTCATGGGCCATCAATGAGACAAAGTGACCCAAAACGGCAACCATAACACCTCTATCCAAAGTGACTTAGAATAGCGTCTTGCATTGCTGAGGAATTGAAACCCAGGTCAGCTTCTTGTTATCCAGCATCACTAACCACTTAACCACCCCTAATTGTGCCACTCAGAACTGGTATCTACAGTATTGTGACAGGCAAACCAACAGATCAAAAACATTTGTTGTTGGTGTCATGACAACAGCTAGCCTTGAAATATTTGTGGACTATTGGGAGTTTTAGAGGTGGATAAGATGTGCTAAATATTTTTTTCTCATGAAATGTTTTGGAAAAAACTATACCACAGAAATAGTTCATGAAACATACTGCTGTTATGTAACATTTCACAGCATTTCAGATTACAGTAATTTGGTGACATACCTTATTTAGTTCTTTCCTTTTACAATGCAACACTAAAATAAATTAACACATAACATATGCAGCTTTTAATGCTTAAAATGTTTGTGTTTTTCAATTCATTGTATTTTGCCCCTGTAGTCTCTGTTCCTAAAACAATTTTTTTCAAAGCATGCCTCGGTTTCTCTTAGCCTGGTGACACCAGCCTACGTATTTCCGCCTGAATTGATTTAAAGCTCATACTCAGTCTGGCCCAACCCCACCTAACATCGTTTCCAGGCTTCACCCTACAACCGCACCAATCAGCGAACAGTTCAGAGCTGTGACGCAAAACTCGCCTTGCCGAGTTGCTTGTAGTCCAGCAGAGTTTGTAGTTTACCAGCGACGGAGGAAGAGACACGAAAAGCTATCGGAGAAGTTGTCTCAACTCTCGAGAACATCAGAAAATGAAAAGGAGAACAAAAGTTTTATGATTGGAAAGGACGTCGTAGCTCTTCTCCCAACTGGCTTTGGGAAGAGTTTAATCTACAAGATGGTCCCGTTAGTAATGGAGAGACTGGGGAGACGTTGCTGATTGGTTAAGGGAACTCCAATTATTTTAAACCTCAAGATAAGCACCCGCCCATCTCGGAAACGAAAATGCATGGGGTTGTGCCAGACTGACTGACGAAAAGAAATGGAGTCACAGGCTGGTAATGGCCAGGCTAGGTTTCTCTTAGCTCTACACACAAATCCCAAAACCACTCACACAAAATGCAAAACCCTTTATATCTCCTGCAAAATGCCACTTTGGTTTCAAAACACTATTATGTCACCTCAAAAGGGTATCTTGTTTTCAAACAACAAACACAGACCATTATTTGAGTAGACATTCTAAGCATTGATTGAACACTGATGTGCTCAATGGAAAACACTACTATGAAATGGGAAAACACTAGTATGAAGGCCTTATCAGGAGTATTATGCCTTTCCATCTTCAGTGTTACTGTACACTTTCTCCTGTTGTAAAATATTGTAACTGTATAATGTTTTAACTCAAATATAAAACAACTCACAAACAGTAACGACTAACAGTAAAGATTTCTTTTTTTTCAAAAGTGCTGTAGCCTTTACATCAGAGCAAACACAACCAAATGTGCAGATGATTTACACAGAACAAGCAATAGGATATTGATACAGTCAACAAAAAAAAGAAAGATAAATGTAAAATAAAAAAGGACAAAAAAACTAGACTGCATCCTGTTCTTGCTCAAGACAATATCGACAATTGTTGTGTTGTGAAAAATCTGAAAATACAGTAACATTTGATTGGATTACAATACAGTACAGTAATGTTTCTGTGCTGATAGGACGTAATCAGTTGTGGAAACGTATATGACTTACTTGCACATAGTCATATCATACTGTAATTGATTGACTCTATCAGAGTTTCTGTCAAAAGGCACCCTGTACACCTGCTTCATTCTCGAGGTGTTCTGCCTTAGAACATGGTCCATTGTGGCTAGGCTCACTGTATTGATGTTTAGGAATATGTCTTGGTCATCAATGGTTGCACTTTGTATTTGTTTATAATTTTACAAATACAGTACAATGTTAAATATTCTACAGTAAATACAAGAATACTATGCTCCTGATGAGGCATTCAAACTAGTGTTTTACTGTCATAGTAGTGTTTCTTACCCATTCTCTCTTCTGAATGTCCGGAGAATCGGTGCAATTGAGAAGCAGCTTATGTTTGGTTGAACCCTCTGGCCAGCCTTGCCAGCCTCCTGCATGGTCAACCACATGGTTGAACACATTGGCCTGAATCTCATCAGAGATACAGTAATGGCTCTCCGTCTTGCTCTACCTCTTCATCATTTTCCTCCTCCTCCTCCTCTTACTCTCACTCCTCTGCCTCTTTGACCACCACTCACTTCAATGTTGCCATAAATTGTTCTCCAAACTAGGAGCTAAAGTTTTGATTTCAAATTGCACAACAGCTTTGGAAATGGAAGTTTTGTCATTTGAATAACAGTGTGTTCTGTCTGAAAGCAAGGAGGTTTTGGCATTGATAAACTGTGCAAAGTAGAGAGGATAGTGTTTAGTATTTTGTAGAAAGTGTGGTTAACAAATGAAATCTGTGTCTAAAGCAGAGAATTGTGTGTTGTGTTTTGAAGAAAGTGCAGCTAACAATTGAAATCTGTGTCTAAAGCAGAGAATTGTGCTTATAGTTTAGCAGAATTGGTTTAGGGAGTTGGCACTTGGGTATAGTGTTCAGAGAAACCGAGGCATGCTTTGAAAAATTGAGTTTTAGGAATGGAGAAAAACTGTAATATTGATGTTGCTAGTCTTTGGTCTCTACGTATGCGGATACTAATTATAATGTTCTGTGGGCTGTGTGTGTTTGTGTGTGTGTGTTGTTATTGATGATGTTGATGTGTTCTGTGCTGCTGGTGTGTGTGTATGTGTGTGTGTGTGTGTGTGTGTTTGTGTTGTGACTGATGTTGATGTGTTCTGTACTGCAGGTGTGTGTGTTGAGCTGGAGGTGTGTGTGTGTGTTTGTGAGTGAGCGTGTGTGTGTGTGTATGTCTGTTTGTGTGTGTGTGTGTGTGTGTGTTGTTACTGATGTTGATGTGTTCTGTACCACAGGTGTGTGTGTTGAGCTGGAGGTGTGTTTGGGCTACGTCAGAGACGTCTACACACACTCAGCGCTCTTCTCTGGAGAATAACACCCTGACACACAGACACGCACTAAGCCCCGCCCGCCTGGAATGGGGGACACCAGCACCTCGAATCTGATTGGTGGGAGCTACTGTCCGCTGGGCGTCACAGCCTGAGAGGGAGGGGCTTCACTTGTAGGGAGAACCTAAGCCACGCCCAGCTCTGCTGACCTCACCGCTGGACCATGTTGAGATCAGGAGAGTTGCCATGGATACCGTCAACATCGGCTGCCCTGATGACCAGCGTGCACCTGTTGGTGTGGTGCGTTGCCATGACAGTGTGGTCGTCGTCGGGTGTGACTGCCCAGCAGCACCCCATTGTCACCACGAACTACGGCAAGCTGCGGGGGCAAAAGACGGCGCTGCCAAATGAGATCCTGGGGCCCGTGGAGCAGTACCTGGGCATCCCCTACGCCCTGCCCCCGACGGGAGAGCACCGCTTCCAGCCGCCCGAGCCGCCCCTGTCCTGGCCTGGCATCCGCAACGCCACGCAGTTCGCCCCCGTTTGCCCCCAGTTTCTGGAGGACCGCTTCCTTCTCAACGACATGCTGCCGGTCTGGTTCACCGCCAACCTGGACACCGTGGTCACCTACGTGCAGGAGCAGAGCGAGGACTGCCTGTACCTCAACATCTACGTGCCCACAGAGGACGGTATGTGCTCTCTCTCTCCTTCTCTCTCTCCTTCTCCCTCTCCTTCTCTCTCTTTCTCCTTCTCTCCCTCCTTCTCTCCTTCTCTCTCCTTCTCTCTCTCCTCCTCTCTCTCCTTCTCTCTCTCTCGCCTTCTCTCTCTACTTCTCTCTCTCCCCTCTCTCTCTCCTCCTCTCTCTCCTTCTCTCTCCCCTGTACCTCAACATCTCGAGCCCACGGAGGACGGTATGTGCTATCTTCTTCTCTCTCTTCTTCTCTCTCTCCTTATCTCTCCTTTCCTCTCTCCTTCTCTCTCTCCTTCTTTTGCTCCTTCTATCTCTTTTTCTCTCTCTACTTCTCTCTCTCCTCTCTCTCCTCCCTCTCCTTCTCCCTCTCCTTCTCTCCCCTTCTCCCTCTCCTTCTCTCCCTCCTGTACCTCAACATCTACGTGCCCACGGAGGACGGTATGTGCTCTCTCTCCTTCTTCCTCTCCTTCTCTCTCTCTTCTTCTCTCTCTCATTCTCTCTCTCCTTCTCCCTCTCCATCTCTCTCTTCTTCTCTCTCCTTCTCTCTCATTCTCTCTCTCTCTGTTTCTCTCTCCTCTCTCTCTCCTCTCTCTCTCCTTCTCTCTCCTTCTCTCTCTCCTTCTCGCTCTTCTTCTCTCTCTCCTTCTCGCTCTCCTTCTCTCTCTCCTTCTCTTTTCTTCTCTCTCTCCTTCTCTCTCTCCTTCTCTCTCTCCTGTACCTCAACATCTACGTACCGACAGAGGACGATTTGTGCAGTAATCTATAAAGTGAACAATCCCCTCTCTACACATGATCTACTATACTGTATACATTAATCTATAAAGTGACCAATCCCCTTTCTACTCATGACCTACTGTGTACATTAATCTAAGTAGCTGATATTCTCTCTACACATGATCTATACAGTAATCTATAGAGTTGATCCTGGAGTGGACTCTGTAATTAATCTGTAGTGCAGCCAATCCCCTCTCTACTCATGATCTATACATTAATCTGTAGTGCAGCCAATCCCCTCTCTACTCATGATCTATACATTAATCTGTAGTGCAGCCAATCCCCTCTCTACTCATGATCTATACATTAATCTGTAGTGCAGCCAATTCCCTCTCTACTCATGATCTATACAATAATCTGTAGTGCAGCCAATCCCCTCTCTACTCATGATCTATACATTAATCTATAAAGTGTCCAATCTCCTCTCTACACATGATCTATACATTAATCTATAGAGACCTCTACACATGATCTGCACATTAATCTATAGAGCTGATCCTGGATCAGACTCATGATCTATACATTACTCTATAGAGTGGCTGATCTCCTTTCTACTCATGATCTATACATTACTCTATAGAGTGGCTGATCTCCTTTCTACTCATGATCTATACATTAATCTATAGAGCAGCTGATCCTGAAGCAGACTCAGTGCCAGTTCTGCGCCAGGCTTCTGCTGTCAGTCTGGTATCTAGGGTAAGGGTCAGTGTGGTACCTCCGCTCCTCAAGGGCGATCCTCTGACATGTGCCGACGTAGCCGTGGTTACTGTGCGTCACCTTGACAGCACTCCAGAGAGTGTTTACTACAGCTGAACATCTCCACCAGCGGTCTGCCCTCCGCATCACTGTAGCCATAGCAACGCTTAAATAGCACAGGAATACTTTTTAAAAATCATCTGTAAAAACGTTTTTACATGATTGTGGTAAAAAGCCTGCTGGGTATGAATATGGTGATGAGGCAGGAGAGGGTGCTCGGAACTGACAAGAGATCCTCATGGATGGAAAATCACCAGCAGTCAAATCTCTCTATCAGAGCAATGGAAAGGAAACGAGTACAGTATGTGTTCTCCTGTGGGGAACATCTAAGTGTTCTAAAGAACCTCTAAGTGTTCTAAAGGGAACTTGTACAGTATGTGTTCTCCTCTAAGTATTCTAAAGGGAACTAGAACAGCATGTGATCTCCTGTGGGGAACCTCTAAGTGTTCTAAAGGGAACTTATACAGTCTGTGTTCTCCTGTGGGCAGGGCCGGATTAACAATTTTCTGTGCCCTGGGCAACAAGGCTCAAGGCCCCCCCCCCCCCCCCCCCGCCGCCAAACAATCGTAAAGTCGCTATTATCAAGATCATAGCCTACACTAGTGGAGATGTATGTGTGCACAAAAGCCTCAGCATAAAGTGCATGCATTCAAGAGACCATTCAGACGCACAAATGTGCATAACTTTTTACAATTAATCTTTAACAGAACTTGGTGGCTTGATGAGTACTTATCTTGAAAGCAAACAGCTAGGTAGGCCTTAACTTAAAACCATGGAACATTTTAAAAATGCAAAAATGTGAAATTATCACCAACCATGAAGCAGGCAATTAGTGTGTTTTTAGTAAAAGTAAACCATTGGCTACACTGTTGCATGTAATTTCAAAGTCAAGATCATGTTTATTGTATCACAATTCAACATTTGATGTTGATCACTTCACTACTATATATATCCTTATTATTTTTATTTAAACAAATGGACCTTACAACTGGCCTCTCCTTTAAAGACTGAACTCATGACTACACAAACATTATGAGGCCTAATGACCTATCTTTACTTTTAAAACTTCTCTCATTAACACTAGGGGTGGGCGATATGGGCAAAAAAGAATATCTCTATTTTTTTTTCATTTTGACGATAATTAGACGATATTTAAAACAAATGTGATTGGAATTCTCAGAGTTATACCTTCTTGGAAATTACAATAATGGGCACAATTAAGGAAAACACTTTTTTATTGTCTTTAAACAAAAATAACTTAATTGAACTGCAATGCAGAAATATTGAACTCTTGAAATAAAGTGCTCCATGCATCCATGAGAATTATTGCACATCAACAGCAGTGATTATGGCCTTAAACTTAAAATTCTGTCCCGGATTGTACAAAAATACAAATACATGAGCATTCGAGCATGGATTGGGACGATTTTTTCTGTCCGAGCCCGGCCCGGTCCGACAGAATAGTAACCGAGCCCGGACCCAGTCCGACAGGCATTCAAATATTTTTTTTTTCGAATCCGAACCGAGCCAGAAGGAATCAATCTCAACTGTTCATAGTAGCCTACTAATGCCACATTGACGTACGTTTTTTTTATGAATAGCCTGGCTTTATTAAACTGAGGCATCAACAGTTAAATGCTCTCTCACACAAACAAGCGCTGTTAAACGCACAAGCGTGCACAATAAGGCCAATAAGTATATTTAAATTAAATGATTGACATTGCAAGAACGTTTAGTAAAATGGTGCGGCTCCTTTAAGAAGAGCACGTACAGGGAGGGAGAATGGTGACGCATAGTTTGGATGCAGCGTCAAAGATTTATGTGCTGTAACAGTGTTAACCAATATGTGAGTAACGTGAGTTTTAATAAATCATAGCGTGTGTAATGTGTAGCTATTTCATTCCGTTTGCTAAACTTTCCTGCTGTCTGTATTTACTAACCAGCAGCAGACGTAACGGGAAGGGAATTAACCCGAAGTTAAAAACATGTAGGCTAATCTACTTCGGCCATGGAGCATTTTACTCCCCTGCAATCTCCAACTACGAGACAGCCTCCGACAGCAGGAAAGGTTAACAAACGGAACGAAATAACTACACATTACACACGCTATGTTTTAATACAACTCACGTTTTATGCTATACCAACGGAGGCACAACAGACATCACCATGCGCTGCCAGGACTGCGTTCATAACGTGATATTTGTCAACAACGTTGTCAAGTGCCCCTTTGATGTCATGGGCCCTGGGCAAGTGCCCAGTTGCCCTAATGGTTAATCCGGCCTTGCCTGTGGGGAATTGTTAAGTGTTCTAAATGGAACTAGTACAGTCTGTGTTCTCCTGTGGGGAACATGTAAGTGTTCTAAAGAACCTCTAAGTGTTCTAAAGTGAACTAGTACAGTCTGTGCTCTCCTGTGGGGAACTTTTAAGTGTTCTAAATGGAACTAGTAAAGTCTGTGTTCTCCTGTGGGGAACATCCAAGTGTTCTAAAGAACCTCTAAGTGTTCTAAAGGGAACTTGTACAGTATGTGTTCTCCTCTAAGTGTTCTAAAGGGAACTAGAACAGCATGTGTTCTCCTGTGGGGAACTTTTAAGTGTTCTAAATGGAACTAGTACAGTCTGTGTTCTCCTGTGAGGAACCTCTAAGTGTTCAAAAGAACCTCTAAGTGTTCTAAAGGGAACTAGTACAGTATGTGTTCTCCTGTGGGGAACCTCTAAGTGTTATAAAGAACCTCTAAGTGTTCTAAATGGAACATCTAAGTGTTCTAAAGGGAACCTCTAAGTGTTCTAAAGGGAACGAGTACGGCTATTGATCTGTTTAATGTCTGTGAATCACCCACTCCTGAGACCACGCGTCTCAAACACACATACACACACACACACACACACACACCTGAGACTGTCTCAAACACACACACACACACATAGCTCACAGTCTGCTCTGGCTCAGCATCTGAACCTCACTAAGTAAACACTATCGATACTTCAGTTTCACTGCAACACACACACACACACACACACACAGACACACACACACACAGACACACAGACACACACACACACACACACACACACACACAGACACACACACACACACACAGACACACACACAGACACACACTATAGCATCTGAAGCTCAATACATCAGCATAATCTGGACCGCACTAAACTGCTCTCTCAGATGTTCCCCACAGGAGAACACATACCTTTCATGTGGACTGAACAGTCCTGTCAGAATCACAATAAAATAGTAAACAGAAGCAGTGTGTGTGTGTGTTTGAGAGAGAGAAAGATTGTTGTGTGTGTGTGTGCGGTGTGTGTGTGTGTGTGTGTGTCTTTGAGAGTGAGAAAGATTGTGTGTGTGTGTGTGTGTGTGTGTGTGTGTGTTTGAGAGAAAGATTGTGTGTGTGTGTGTGTGTGTGTGTTGTAGTGAAGCTTAAGTACTGATAGTGTTTACTTAGTAAGGTTCAGATGCTGTAGTGTGTGTGTGTGTGTGTGTGTGTGTGGCATAGCCCCATCATGTGAACAGAAGCAGTGTGTGATGGAGGCATGTGGAGGTGGAGGTAGAGGAGACGACGGCAGTCATTATCTTACCAGAGTATCATGAACAGACTATCTGCTGTTAGTTACACCATGTAGCTCAATGTCAAGCCCAGTCTAACCTAGCCTTCAAAGCTGTGTCATAGGCTACTCATGGAAGAGTTATGCGTGGGCTCTGTGTGTGAGTGTGAGCTCTTGCGAGTTCTGTCAATCACTTCGCAAACATTGCTTAATCAGATGCAGTAGCTATGGCCTGGCCTTGGGCTAAAGTAGTTTAGCATAGCAGTAGCTATAGCCTGGCCTTGCGCTAAAGAAGCTTAGCTTAGCCGTACAGATAATGCGTTAGTGTCCTTACATTTCTGTGAGAGCCCTGTTATTGTTACGCTTTGAGTGTGATGTGCAGGACCCAAACGCACGACTCAGAACACAGCAGGAGATGGAAGGGTAAACGTTTTACTTAACAGTCTAAGAGAAGGCAAACAGATCCAAAGGGCTTAGGCAAAAGAGAAGTCGTAGTACAGTCCAGGGTCAGGAACAGGAGAAACTTAATTTACTGAGAAACAAACACGTAACATTGACTCCAAGAGCAACAAGAAAACATGGACTATATACACACACACAACAGATAACGAGGGACAGGTGAGAACAATCAAGGTGGAGCAGACAATGAGACACAGGTGGACTAAACAAGGGGAATTAACAGGACACAGGAGAAACCAATAAGACAAACAAACCGGGTGATGATTGGGAACAGGTGAGGGACAACAACAAGAGGGCACATGGCATACACAAACAAACACAGGAAAGCACATGGTAGAAGGCACATGGTGGGAACAAGGAAGGGCAAGGACTTGACAAAGGAACAAAGATCACAAGACAACACAGGGGAGACAAACTAGTAAACAGAACAAGGACAGAGCACAGACCTTACAGTTATAGTGTGAGCTCTGTCAGTTGGTTAGTGAAGGTGGCAGTAGGGGCGCAGATAGCACTGGGACATGTCCCCTCCAGATTCATAGTGACCCCAATCCGTCCCCACCATTCTCCCTACGTAAGGTGACTAGTATAAGTTAATCAGTTAACTCTGCACAGCTGATTAGGCGATGTTAGCGTCCCCCCCAGTTTAAAAATCCCATCTGCACCGCTGGGTGGCAGAAGCTTAAGCTCCCATGAGTGACTGGCTTAGCCTGGCAGTTAGAGTCTTCAGAGCCCTGCTGTTGTCATCGACCATAAGAGTCCTGCTAGCAACTGTGGCTAAAGCTAACGCTGAGGTCCTGTCATGGGCCATAAGAGTCCAGCTAACATCTGTGGCTAAAGCTAACGCTAAGGTCCTGTCATGGGCCATAAGAGTCCAGCTAACATCTGTGGCTTAAGCTAACGCTGCAGTCCTGTCATATTTCTGCTAAACCCTTGTAACTGTGCGCTGTCCGTGGCCACAGCTAGAGCTCATAGATACGTTTTTAATAGTGGCTTTGGACTGCCACTGCTGCCACTGCTGCCCTTGACTGCCACTGACTGCCCCTGACTTGCCACTGACTGGTGTATTATGTAAACCCAAGCAGGTTTTAATAAGGCCAGTGGGGGAGTACAGGCGGTGCTGGATGGGGTCCACATGCAGCTAGCAGCGCCAGTGGTCTGGGTCTGTCTGAACCCTCAGGGTGTGATCAAGCAACCCAACGCGCACACACTGGTCACAGCACACGCTAACTGTTAGCGGCGCCCAGCTACACATGTGGAAAGGGCTAAATGTGTGTGTGTGTGTGTGTGTGTGTGTGTGTGTGGCACATGTGGAAAGGGCTAAATATAGACCAGGCTTTGGCACAGGGAGAGATTAAGAAAGAGAGGTGGAGGAAGAGGAATGGAAAGAGGGGAGATAAAGAGAGAAGAGAGAGAAGAGATGGCAGAGAGAGAAGAGAGGATGGAGAGGGGGAGGGAAGACGTTGGAGAGAGAGAGGAGAAAAGAGGGGGGTGAGGAGAGAAAGAGAATAGAGGATAGGTTATTGAAAGAAGAGAGGATGGAAAGAGAGCGGATAGACAGCAGAGTAAGAGAGGAGAGGAGATGATAGAAAGAGAGAGGATAGACAGCAGAGAGAGAGAGGAGAGGAGATGATAGAAAGAGAGAGGATAGACAGCAGAGAGAGAGAGGAGAGGAGATGATGGAGAGAGAGAGGAGAGATGGCAGAGAGAGAGAGAGGAAAGGAGAGAAGAGAAGATGATGGAGAGAGAGAGTCGGGTGAGGAGAAAAAAAAGGAATGGAGAGAATGACAAAGAAAAGAATGGAAGCAGCAAGAACTGAGAGGAGAGGAATAGGAGAGAGAGGGAAGGAGGGTGGGAGGGAGAGAGGGAGGGAGGAGAGGAATAGGAGAGAGAGAGAGGGATGGAGGGAGGGAGGGAGGGAGGAGAGGAATAGGAGAGAGAGGGAGGGAGGAAGGGAGGGAGGGAGGAAGGGAGGAGAGGAATAGGAGGGAGGGAGGAGAGGAATAGGAGAGAGAGGCATAGGAGAGAGGGAGGGAGGGAGGAGAGGAATAGGAGAGAGGGAGGGAGGAAGGGAGGAGAGGAATAGGAGAGAGAGGGAGGGAGGGCGGGAGGAAAGGAACGGGAGCATCAGTGAGAGAGGGGGAGGAGAAGCTATATAAACGGATTATTAGACAATCGGAATATAAGTGTGCCAATGGCTCTAATACTCATGTCTCCTTCAGTGTACAAAAGGTTTAATACTCATGTCTTTCTCTCTCTCACGCACTCATGCAAACACACACACACACACTCTCACAAACAACCACACACACACAAACTCAAATCCCATTGTGTTGTCTGTGCTCCACTGAACACTGCATCATTTGCTGAACTGTTTGAAGTATTGCCTGGGCTCAATTGGAGGCTGTGTGCGGTGTGTGTGTGTGTGTTTGTGTGTGTGTTTCCAACAGCAGAGCCTCATACATGTTTATTAGGAGATTAACATTGCCTCTCGACCTTTGACCTCCCCTGATTGGACTAATCTGATTGGTCGAGGGGCGTCCAAGAGCGAGTGGATGTGACTGATCTGAGAACAGTAGTCAGGAGCGTGTGTATATTATAATATTTAATAAATATCTAATATAAATATAATTATGTATATAATATATATACAGTATAATATGTTTGTGCTCAGTGCAGAATGTCATGTTGGATTATGTGAACTGAGTAAAAACCGATTGCAATAAGCAATAGGTGAAATGTACTGCAATTTGACACAAACTGAAAAAAAACAGCTCAACAGCATACTCATGTCTACAGCATTAACAGCTCTGTGTGGGGCTCTCAGTGTGTGTGTGTGAGAGCTCTAACAGCGAGTACTGTCAATCACTATGCAAACATTGTTAAAGCACGCATTGATTTCAGACACAATAATAATAAGCAGGAAAATGTATAGTCATTATTGGAAAATTGTAGAGGAACAGCTAGCATTCTAGCATCAGAACACTCCTGTTAGAGACGTAACGATTGCATCATATAAAATTTGATAAATTCAGCTGCCCATCAATTGGTGTGAAATTGCAATGCAGAACAATCCAAACAATCCAAGCAATTGCAATATGTTTTTATTAAATTGACGTCATTCAATCATTCAATATGCACTGAGGATATACGGTACTATTGTACCTCCAGACACAAACGTCTCTAAATGAAATGCTGGCGACCCTAAACGTGCTCAGCTAAGACCAGGTCCAACTGCCAGACCTCAGGCTTTGGAAGCCGATAAGTGTGTGTGAGTGGTTTGTGTACGGGGGTTGGAGCGGTCCAGTGTACATGTCTGAGGTTGTGCAGCTATTTTCAGATTGGTCTTTAGCACACACACACACACACATACACACACACACACAGCCTCATGCACATGCAGATTAACTCCACTGCTGCGTCCAACACACCTGCCCTGAGAACAGACGGCAGGGATGAACAGCTTGTGTGTGTGGGTGTGTGTGTGTGTGTGTGTGTGTGTGACTGCAAGTGTGTGTGTGTGTGTGTGTGTGTGTGTGTGTGACTGCAAGTGTGTGTGTGTGTGTGTGTGTGTGTGTGACTGCAAGTGTGTCTGTGTGTGTGTGTGACTGCAAGTGTGTGTGTGTGTGTGACTGCGGGTGTGTGTGTGTGTGTGTGGGACTGCAGGTGTGTGTGTGTTTGTGTGTGTGTGTGTGTGTGTATGTGTTTGTGTGTGTGTGGTCTGACTGTGTGTGAGTGTGTGACTGCAGGCGTGTTGTGGGCATGAGTGTGTGTATGTACTCCTGCGATTTAATCATTACAGCATAAATAGGCTAAGACAGACCTCTTTAAGCATTTTCACGTGATTCTCACGTCAAAGTTCAACTTTAAAACTGTTCCAACTTATTTGGAAACACAACTATGTCAGGGTGGAGTAGGTTACTGCATTGATTAATTGAAAGAACATCTGCCGTGAACACACACAGACACACTCACACACACACACACACACACACACACACACACACACACACACACACACACACACACAACCATCCTCTTGTCTCTGCTTCTCCAGTGTCCCTCTGCTATTTTTGCTCACAGAGGTCACACACACACACACAGACACACACACACACACACACACACACCCACACACACACACACACACACACACACACACACACACACACACACACACACACACACTCGCCCTGCAGTCTGGGATGCCATTAATAGAGCAGAACATTTTATCTCTTGTCAGGGAGGACATCTTCTTTATGCAACAGACACTTCATGTCCAGATATTTAAAGGTATTTCCGTCTCAAAGTCTGAAAAGTGTGTGAAACCCAACTGAACCTTGTATGTGTATGTGTGTGTGTGTGTGTGTGTGTGTGTGTGTGTGTGTGTACATTTAAATCCATTTAGTGTGAAACACAACTGAATATTGTACGTGTATGTGTATGTGTGTGTGTGTGTATGTGTGTGTGTGTGTGTGTGTGTGTGTGTGTGTGTGTGTGTGTGTGTGTGTGTGTGTGTGTGTGTGTGTGTGTGTGTGTGAATGTGTGTGTGTGTGTGTGTGTGTGTGTGTGTGTGTGTGTGTGTGTGTGTGTGTGTGTGTGTACATTGTTACGCCCCAACTTTAGTGGCTCTATCGGGCGAACAAACAATCCACCACTGACCCAAGTAACTTCTAAAACACCTTTTAAAAGTACCAAATCCATGGGATTTATTAACAGCAAGTACACAACACTACATGACATGACAAAATCCCAGGATGAGAGGCAGCAAGACCAGCAGTCCCCACGCAAAAAGCCTCTCCTCTGCAGCAGGAAACTGGAGTCGTTAAGTGCTGCTTGATCACCTGGCCAGGTGTATCTCATCTGGTCAGGTGCATCTCATCTGGCCATCAGTGGGAACACAACATGGGCGGAGCTACAGAAAAGGGAGGGAAAGTGACAAACAAAGAACACAACACATGTGGTCGTAACAACATTTAAATCCATTTAGTGTGAAAGAAAACTGAATCTTGTACTTGTATGTTGTACATTTAAATCCATTTAGTGTGATGGAGCCATCTTCCCAGCTTCTCTTCACAGCTGGATCTGTTCTCCCAGTGTCCATGTTCTCCCGTCTTCACAGCTGGGTTGTGTGTAGTCAGGTGATGACAGACAGTCTGACAGACAGAGAGACAGACGGAGAAACAGACGGAGAAACAGACAGAGACAGACAGACAGAGAGACAGACAGACAGAGAGATAGACAGACAGAGAGGCAGACAGAGAGACAGAGACAGACAGACAGACAGAGAGATAGACAGACAGAGAGGCAGACAGACAGACAGACAGACAGAGACACAGACAGACAGACAGACAGAGAGACAGACAGACAGATAGACAGACAGACAGAGACAGACAGAGAGACAGAAAGAGAGACAGATATAGAGACAGAGAGAGA